>NC_072480.1:102240000-102472500 GCF_027574615.1 Eptesicus fuscus | reverse complement strand
AACTGCTTTGCCATAAAAACGGGAGACATGCTAGGACCTCAGAAACACAGTTCTTTCTACAGTCAAAGCACGTTTCCAGCCTGTGTGCCACCTGAACTCGAGGAGGAGCCGTGTGCTGAGGGACCAGGACCTTCAGGGGGCGGGGGGGCCGGGCGTGGGCCCCGGCTCACAGCCCCCACAGGGACCTCTGCCCGCCATGCAGCCCCTTCAGGCCTCAAGGACTCAAGTCCACGCCGATCTCCACCCCGTGAGGAGGTGAGGGAATTACCGTCTCCCCCTCCCACCCTCCCAGGTCAGTGGAGCTCAGAGAGTCAAGGTCACGTCAAGGGCAGGCAGCGTGCCGGCGGGGGCTCCAGCGCCGGGTGGGGCGACAGAGCCGCGGGGAGACACAGCGGGGAAGCGCGGCAGACACGCGAGAACAGCCCTGCCGTGGCCATGGAGTTTATTGATTTCAGAGAGAGGAAGGCAGAGGGAGAGAGAGAAACCCATGATGAGGGAGAATCGTGGATTGGCTGCTTCCTGCGGGCCCCCTCCTGGGGATCGAGCCCCCAACCCCGGCATGTGCCCTGACCGGGAATCGAACCGGCAACCTCTTGGTTCCTGGGTAGACGCGCAACCACTGAGCCACCTGGCCGGGTCTGGAAAGGGCCTTTTAAAGGATGCTCACCGTGGGGTAAGTCCCAGTGTGTCTGGCTCCTCGTTATATAACGGCTCATTGGCTGGATCCAGTACCTTACGTAAGACGGCTCCGAGTGTCAAGAACCGGATGCCTAGCTGCTCAGGGACGGCCGGAGCCGGGGCGGGCCGCCTGGGAGTCCGTGGCGGCAGGAAGGGGGCCTGCGTTAGGCAGGAAGGAGACGTGGACATGGACCAGCTCACAGGTGGGTGGAGACTGCTCCAGGGGGCGACTGGCACATGCCAAGGCCCCGTGGCGCGGGGCAGGGAGCCGGAGCCCGGACTGGCACGCCAGGGGCCGGCACCACACGCAGGCTCACCCAGGAGAGCGACATTTGGCAGCAGAGCTGGGGGGGGGGGGGTGCAGGGAGATCTGGGTCTGACAAAAGGCACAGAACGCAGCCTGCGGGGACGCGGGTGATGAAGGGCTCCGGAAGGTTCCCCAGCAGCTGCGTGTGGGAAGGCTCCGCGGCAGAAACTGGGGGCGGGGACCCAGCTGAGAGCATGTTCTGCTAATTCGGGCGCAGGGGAGGGTGTGGCCGTGCCGGGTGCTCACGGGGGCGGCGGGGGGCGGGGTGCTGGGGCGGTCCTCCATCCCCACTGTCCACCGTGAGGCCTGACCCCACGGCGTGTCCACCTGAGCACTTCCAGGTGCACTGACCTCGGTCCCGGGTGACACGTGACGGCGGGCGGGCTCTCCGGGCCACACGCGAACACGGATCCAGGGAGAAGGCCAGGCGCAGCCCACCCTCGGCGGGAACGACGGGCCTGGTCTGGCAGACGGCAGCTCACGCGCGTTTTTATCACGCATGTGTCTTTAAATCCCCTCAAATACATACAACTGCACCCATGCAAGCTAAGCCCAAACTGGGATCCGCGCCCGAACAGGAGGTGACCGAGTTCCAACTCGGCGAGGCCGGGCGGGACGGCTCACCCGCGGCGGGCCCAGCGCCAGGCGCTCCTGTCCCCCGCCCGGCACCCCGCTCTGCTGCCCTCCCCCCTGCCCTCCCCAACTCCCCACCCCGTGGGCCGCCCCCGTCACCCACCGCTCACAGAACCAGGGCTTCTCCGCGGCAGTCATCACCCTGAATTAGAATCATCGTTTTAAACTTTTACCGACTCCATCGTCTATGTGCTTAGCCAGCCCTCCCCTCCTCCACGGCCGCATTTCTCCGTCACCAGAACACGAAGACGCCGGCACCGAGCGCGGCCCACCGGAGCTTACGGAGAAGCGCACCACGTGAACGGGTTGGCCATCGGTCACGGACACGGGCCGTCACCTGCACCGCCAGTTTCTGTTCCCACGGACCGTGTGGTCAGCGGCGCTCTGGGAATCCAGCCAGAGTGACCTGGATGGTTCCCCGTCGCCGAGCGGATTCGCCCGGCGGAGTGAGCGTGTGCCTCCCGGCCCACACCCCCCCCGCCCCCCGGCCGCCGATGGGCGCTACCCAGGACGCCTTCGTGGGTAGCGATGGAGGAAGCTGGGCCGCCACGCTTGTGTCTGATCAAGTCCACGCCCCTCCCAGGACGGGCATCGCACCCAGGGGGTGGGAGAGGACGCGCGTCCCCGATGCCCACCAGGACCCTCCCTCCGACTCGGGCGCAGGGACACGGGTCTGTGCAGGCCCCGCGGAGCTGAACCTGGGCGAGATCCAGGCGCCGCTGTGGGCGGGGCTGCCACCTGCCTGTGCCGCAGCCACCCGGCCGGCCGTGACCCCAGGCCGCTCCCCACCCCACCCCCACCCCCGTCGGGGTTCCTGCGTCACGTTTGCGAGAGGGAGGTGCCCGTCCCTGACCCAGGCCTCCCTGTCTCCTCACTGGTGGCATACACTGTGCCTGGTGCTGGATCCTGGGCCCCGAGCTGTGGGGAGCGGCTCCAGCGTTTGGACAGGTTCAAGCCTCGGACTGATGAGAGGGCACGGTCCTCTCGTGGCAAAGCCACGTGCAAGTCCCAGCTCGGAGGGCAAAGCCCTCCCAGCACCGTTACAGCCAAAGGCTATGGGCTATGGCTGTGAGCTTGACCTTGTGGTCCGAACCTATGGCCCCACGTGGCTGAGGGGTGGGAGCTGCGGGAGGTGCAGCCAGTAAACAAAGCCTGACCAGGTGGGTGTCGTTGAGCAGATTCGAGACCCGTGAGAACGTTGCAAACCTCTGGGTCACGGCCTTACTTTGCCGCGTGGAATCTGGCTCTAAAATAAAGACTCGGCTTGCAGGCCGTGGCGCTGTCTCTCCATCAGAGAGCAGCGTCCCACCGAGACCCAGCTTTATTCTCTTGTCTTTTCTCCATCCTTCACCGTGCCCTCTCGGGTTCTCCCGTGGCCGAGCCGGCTCGGCACATGTGGCGCCCAATGCCGAGCAACAGGTCCAGGAAGGTGGACGGACGGGAGGCTGTCCTCTGAGCCACCACCGGCTTCCCGGTCCCCGAACGCCCGGGCCCCGGGCCCCACACATCCAGACAGATGCCCACGCCAGGCCCGCTCTCAGCTGCTGGGCGCTGGGCCCTGCCTGCCTCTCTGCGTGTCCTGTGCCCCCCACCCCCACCCCCACCCGGGGGCTGTGCTTGTCAGCCGACTGGGTCCCTCCTGGAGGGGTCGGGGGGGGGGGGGCACGGACTGTGTCTCACGGCCCATTCTGACAACCACCCGTGACCTGAGGGGACCCACCCAGCCCCGGGGGCGGCCAGCGGGTTGAGTGTGGAGACGGGCCCAGGCCCACCCGTCACGGGACGAGGCAGTCAAGTGCCCCGGGACGGCGCCGGCGCTGTGGGCAGAGAGCGGCGCCCTGACCCGCCCTTCGCCGGCGGGAGCGAGGGGGGCGGCGGGCGGCCCCGGGGCTGACCCAGTGGGCTCACGTCCTAAGCTGGCGGTCAGGCTGCCGCTTTGGAGAAAACGGTAGCCGTGAGCGAATGTCGGCGACAGCGGCCACGTGGAGCCGGGGAGAGGCCCGGGAAACCAGGGAAAGGCACGCATTTTTAGCCTCATGACTCATCTGTCCGCGCCTTCAGCGGGAAAACAAGGACTGCCGGGCCGGGAGGAGGCCGAGCCGAGGAGGGAAGGGGAGGCGGCGACGGCAGTGCTGACGCGTGTGTCCCGGGCGCCTGGGACGCGGCCTCGCCACCCGCCCGCCCCCGGGGCCCGGGCCTGGCGGCAGACCCTGGGGACGGAGGCTGTCGGTGGAGCTGGCCGGCGATACCTGTTCGCCGCCGGGAGAGCGAGGGGAAGAACTGCAGCTCACCGCGGAGGACAACGGCCCGGCCGCCCGCCGGGGGCCTATTTCCGCACGGCCATTCTCAGACACTGAATTTAGCCCGAATTCCTCCTGCGCGAGGCCGGCCGTTAACCTGTTGAAACAGGACATCTGCGTTTCATCATGAAGTCGGAACACGGTGTCCTGTGGGGGCTGGGAGCCCGTCCCGGCCGTGCGGCCCACGCGGACGCCATCGCGGGCCACAGGGACGGCGGTGGCAGCACGCACACGGGCTCGCGCTCCCGCCGCCTGGAGAGAGAGGGGTGGGAGGTGGGTGGCCGGTGATCCTTGTGGAAGTAACAACGCATCCCTGCCCCGGCCAGGGTGCTCGGTGGTTAGAGCGTCGGCCCGTGGCCCGAGGGGTCTCAGGTTCGCGTCCCGGTCAAGGGCACGTACCTGGGTCACAGGTTTGGTCCCGGGCTCTGGTCGGGGTGTGCTCAGGAGGCAACCAATCCATGTGTTTCTCTCACATCCATGTCTGTCTGTCTGTCTCTCTCCCTCCCTGCCTTCCTTCCACTCTCAATAAAAATCAATGCAAAACATATCTTTGGGTGAGGACTAACAAAAAATAACAGTAGTAATAATCTATAACAATAAAAGTGTAATATGCTAATTAGACCAGACGACCTTCCGACAAAGCCCGGCGGCACGGGCCGAGCTCCTTGCGCAAACCCCGAGCGTCGGCCTCTATAACGGTAATGACACGCATCCTCTGGGTTAGACAGGGACTGAGGGGCTTTCTGCTACCGTCCATGCGTGACCCTGACCCCACACGGACTCGTCACGCCTGTCTGTTTCCTGGTCCACTTTCAGGCTCAGGAGGAATCTCACGTGGATGGGGACTGACCGGGCTCACCACCCACACCCCCCGTGCACTCGTGAGCACGGAACGCCTTCCCGCCTTCCGTCCGAGCCGCGCTCCCCGCTCTGCCCTGCTCTGCTCTGACACATGCCCTGGTTCCTCCTGGGGCTGAGGTGCTGGGAGGGGATCAGGGGTATCCCAAGTGCAACAACTGTGCCCCAGCCGGTGTGGCTCAGTGGACACAGCGTCGGCCTGGAGACGTAAGGGTCCCGGGTTCGATTCCCAGTCAAGAACACATGCCCGGGTTATGGGCTCCATCCCCAATGTGGGGCGTGCAGGAGGCAGCCGATCCACGATTCTCTCTCATCCTTGATGTTTCTCTTCTCTCTCTCTCTCTCTCTCTCTCTCTCTCTCTCTCTTTCCCTCCCTCTCCTTTCCTCTCTGAAATCAATAAAAATATTTCTTAAAACAAAGCATAACGACTGTAACAACAAGAAGCTGCCTGGGAGCCACGGAAGGTCTGGAGCTGGACCCGGAGGCAGTAACCGCAGGCTCTGCAGTCCGTCCCCCGGGAAACACGCCTCGGCCACGGAGGGTGCAGGTCAGTCAGACCCAAACGGGGTCCCCTGTGCCCGGCGACGACCCGACTGGAGAGCGAACGGAAGGGGCCTGGGTCCGGGCAGCGCGGCAGAACTGCCCGTGTGCGCAGACGCGCAGGACAAGTCGCATCATCGCTTCCTATACCTGCGACGGTGTCTTCTTTAAAATGCTCCGAGGTACGGACTGTAAGGGGAAACGGGGGTCACGCCTCTCCCCGCTCACAGCGTGGACGCCGGGCTTTGCTGGGGAGGCCGGGCAGGGGCACAGGAGCAGACGGCGTCTGCCGGGCGGTCATCACGGCCCTCGTCCCCCAGCCAGGCGCCTGCACGCCTCTGGCTGAAGCGCCACGTGCTGGGAGCCGCGCCGCTCCGAGCAGCTGACCCTCCGCGGCGAGGCCCCGGCTTCCTGCTCATCTTCCTGGCTCCTCTGCGCTTGCCCGTGTGGTCCGCGAGCCGGTCCCGGTCCCCCCAGGGGCTCGCCTGGCTGGCGTCGGCAGGGCCTGCCTCTGGGACTGCGCCCAGCCTGAGACGCCCCGGTGGGAGGCAGGTGCCCGCAGCGGGTGGAGTGAGGCCAGCGGTTGACCGCTTTCTCCTTCCCCATTTGCTTTACGAGATCTTTTTTCAGAATATATTTTATTGATGTCAGAAAGAAGGGAGGGAGAGAGAGAAGCATCAGTGATGAGAGAGAACCATGGATCGGGTGCCTCCTGCACGCCCCCCACTAGGGATCGAGCTCGCAACCCGGGCGTGTGCCCTGACTGGGAATCGAACCGTGACCTCCTGGTTCATAGGTCCGTGCTCAACCTCTGGCACTTGACCCTGTCTTTACAGTCTTGCCGAGGGCGGGGGCATACACGGGTCTGTGAGACATTGTTAAGGTGCAGAAGTGCCACCTGCCCTGGGGAGGCATAAGCTCAGAGGAGCAGGTGACGGACGCTGAGTGCAGGTGCTCAGACAACCATGCCTCCCGTGCCCACGGCCTCGGGAACCAGGCGCAGCTCGGCCCCCGGAGGGTGACGGTGAGCCCAAACCCAAACGGTGCCCCCGGTTCTTACCAGTAACTGGTTCAGACGTGATGGGGCAGGAACTCGGGAGGTCCCTTCGCTCTGAAGTCACGTGGGGAAGGTTTCCCAGAAGCCACGCAGAAACGATCAGCTGACCACAACCCCTTTCCTCCCCTCCCAGGCCCACAGGGCTCTGCAGCCCCGCCCCCTGCAGGTGACAGGGGCCAGGGGCCAGGATGGAGGGCTGTGTGTGCTTCGGGCCAGGTGCACACACTCCCCCGGTCAGACGGCAGGAGCTCGGGGACCCGGGTCCCTCCTCCCGGGAGGCGGAGGCAGACAGGGCTGGGCCGGGCCGGGGGAACCGGGGAGACCTGCTCTGACTGCACGGAGGTGTGGAAACCAGCCTCCACTGTCACCCGACCCTAACGAGGGCCTTGTCACGGCACCCTGCCAGGGGGACAGGTCCTCGGCTCCCAGCCGGCGTCCCACCTGAGAGACAGCCCTGCATGGTGACGGCTGCCAGCCAGAGCGGGAACCACCAGCCAGCGGAGGCCGCCGAGCGAGGTGAGGAAAGCCAGGCTCCCCGGCGACACCTGCCTGGGCTCCGTCACCGCCTGCGCTCACGGGCGCCCTGAGCACATCCCTGCCGGGGCGCTGTGACCCGAGGCGAACGCACCGATGCAAAGAGAGAAAATGAACGACTGACTGTGGATCTCGGCGTCCGCAGGTGAGCACGGACCGAGCCTGCTCCACAGTCGCCCACTCGGCACACACGGACCCACCTGGCCCACCGGGAGGTGAGGGGCTGGGGACACGGCGTCACGGAGCAGGCAGTCCAGCGAGCAGCGCCAGGGCAGCGGTTTCACACCCAGGCTCTGCAGACCCTGCCTGTGACCTTTAACCCAGGCTCTGCAGACCCTGCCTGTGACCTTTAATCCAGGCTCTGCAGACCCTCCCTGTGACCTTTAACCCAGGCTCTGCAGACCCTGCCTGTGACCTTTAACCCAGGCTCTGCAGACCCTGCCTGTGACCTTTAACCCAGGCTCTGTCAGACCCTCCTGTGACCTTAAACCCGTTACCTGACCTCGCGTCCTGGCACATGGTACTAGTACATGCCCGGTGAACGCTGGTTATTATTGGGGGCGTGACGACACACGGTAAAACATAAGCAAGTACAGGGGGTGGGAGGCGGAGATGCACCGAGAACTTGTGTGCACATGTGCACAACCCGTGAACGCGATGATAGGGTGGTGAGGGCCTGGGCTGGGGGTGGGGGCGGGTGGAGGGGGTCAATGTGGGGAAAGGGGACACAGGTAATACTTCCCACAGAAAAAGGTTTAATGAGTAAACACATCACATGGTACACTAGAGGGTCACTGGGGAGACGGGGTGCTGGAGGGATGGAATGGCTCCCCGACAAAGCACCACACAGCACACAGCACCGGACGCCAGCTCAGCGAGGAGAGAGGCCGAGGGGAACTCCGACGGCTGCCGGGTCAGGGGTCAGGGGTCAGATGCCACAGGGAGCTGGCCTTGACCGGGAGCAAGTGAGGAGCGGCCAGGTGAAACGGGCCCTCCCTCGGGCGGGACTTCCGTCCACCTTCTCCCTGCGCTGGCGGCTCAGGAGTCTCAGGGACGTGGGGCCGCCGGGCATCCTGCTCGTGTCCCGCTTTCTCCACGCAGCATCGTCTGAACGCCTTTGCAGTAGCGCACGCCCGACCTGCCTCCGTGTGCTGCCCGTGGCCACGTCATAACGCACCTTCCCAACCCCCGGGGTCGCTGCTTCCCAATGTTTCACCAGGGAACGTCGGCCGAGTGGACGTCGGTTCAGCCGGTTTCCTGTAAATGCAGGATTCGTTCCGGAGGACACGTTCCCAGGAGGGAAATTGCTGGGACTCGTTCACTGCGTGCCGTGGCTCTTAATAAAATGCCACCGAGGAGCAGGCACGTGGACGGTCGGACCCTGAGCAATACAGTGCGGTCAGTCGAAGGAGCTGCGGTGCCGTCTGCCACAACGGAAGTGAAACGTTGAGTCCGTCTCCCGTGACAACGGGGAGCGCCCTGGGGTCGGCTCAGGAGTGGGCGCGGGCACGGCCCCGGGAACGTCGGGAGATGCGACCTCGGCTGCTTGTGGAAACGGCTGCCTCACACAGCAGACCCCACACGAAGTTTGTAACAGAGGCAGAACGTTACCGGTAAACAACCAAGGCCCACGGCCCCACGGACCTGCCCGAGGTTCCTGTCCAGGCACCTCGCACCCAACTAGCGAAGCCGCGGGGGACACGGGAGGAGGGGCCGCCCTGGGCACCCCAGGCGCTGACGGGCCTGGATGCCCCTGTCCGTGGAGCAGCTGCTAGTAGTTGTGTAACAGGATCCATAACACGGCTGGGGAACCCGAGACCGGCGCCCGCCCAGGTCACCCTCTGTCCTCAGCACCAAGGACAGCGCCTGCACCTGCGGGAGGCAGGTCGGCCATCCTGGCCCACAGGACGTCCCCCAGGGAGGCGCCGGGCCCCCAGGAGGACACCCACACCGGAGGGCTGGGAAACGGGCCGCGGGGGGAGTTACAGCTCCACACGTTGCAGAAGAATAAATGTGGGGAAAAGCTGTACAGTGCACGCCAGCGCGACAGGGAAGGAGTCGGGAAGGCAGAAGCGCAGTGGCCGCCGCGAGAGGCCCGGTGGACACCAGGAGGGGCCACGGGACGAGGTGGTCAGGTCTTGGAAACCTGGAGCGCCCTGCCAGGAGCTCACAAGTTCACCGGGACAGACAGATGGGACTCCTGGGCCAGGGCCCACGTACGAGCAAGACAGGGCCTCTTGCCCCAAAAGCCGTCACTCTAAAAGGGGAAGCCAGCCTGGCGGTGTGGCTCAGAGGTTGAGCATCGACCTATGAACTGGGAGGTCACAGTTTGATTCCCAGTCAGGGCACACGCCCGGGTTGTGGGCTCGATCCCCAGTAGGGGGAGTGCAGGAGGCAGCCGGTCGATGATGATTCTCTCATCACTGATGTTTCTCCCTCTCCCTCCTCTCTGACATCAATAAAAACACATTTTATAAAATAAAAGGGGAAGCCAGCGCAGGGTGCGTTACAGCTGGCGCGAGGGGTCGCCATGGGTAAGCGCACAGAGAACGTCGCCACGCCAAGCGCGCACGCGGTGGAGGCGGGGACAGTTCTTGAAGCCGCTCCGAGGCTCTCACGGGACGGAGGCTCCTCCCTCAGTGCGGCGGAGGCAGACGCAGGGGCGGGGGGCGGGGGCGGCTGGTGGCAGCAGCCCTCCCACCTCCGCTCAGGCGCTGCCACGCCCCGGACCACAGGGCCACCTGCTCCAGCAAAGCCCCTGTTGGGGCCCTTTCTGGAGAGCACTGTAGGAACGGAAGCTCCGTGGGGCCTGAGGAGCCGAGTTGTCCACGGGACCCACGCCATGCAGCCACGTGTGAGCGCGCCCCTGCCCCGGCCGGGGTGGTGCAGACCCGAAGGCGTCCTCCGGGACCCACCAGCCGTGAGGCGCGGCTGGAGGGAAGGTCACCGCACTGTGGCTGCACGCGCTCCTTTTGGTTTCCCTCAAACCCGGTTACAAGACTCCACCCCAAACACTTCCGTGCCGGACCCCGTCAACTAGCACGCCCCGAGGAAGCCCCTCGCAACAGCATCTTCTAAGCCCCCGCGAAGGGACCGCGGGAGGGGGGAGGGCGCGGGTTCCTGTTTTGTGTGGACTTGGCCTCGGGGAACTCAGAGTCAGATTTCATGCTCACACCCTCGTGGTCACCATCCTTGTTCGCTCTAATCATCTATTTCTCTTCTAATAACATTGTCCTTTTGTTTGTTTGTTTGCTTGTTTTGTTTTTTTTTTTTTGTGGTTACGTCGGGTCCAAGGTTTTTGGAGAGAGGTAGCAAAACGGACATAACAAGAGCAGACTAGGAATCGTCCCCCTCTAGGTGTTAAGGGAACGTGGAGAAGGGGCCCCGTTTTGTTTCCCGGTGATGAAAACAGTCCACACTCGCTGAGCACTGGCTACGGACGAGGTTGCCAGAGCTCCCTGCTTCCGTCCAGCGGAGCCCCGTGCAGCCCCGACGAGTGAACACCGACCGTGCCTGTCGCTCTCCTGGGGTTGACGCGACTGACATACTCTAAGGTCAAACGAATGGCCAGGTGTCGCCTGGTCCCCAGGCCCGGGGCGTCCGGAACCCGCCCCCGGGGCCCACGCCGCGGACGGAGGAAGCTGCCGGCGGGTGTCGTGCAAACGCGGGAGGAGGCGTTTGAATCAAGCGCAGGAGGCTCGGCTTCCGCTTCCTGGATCGATGCGTACGCCCGTGGGCCGGTGTGTTTCCTTCTGTGTCGGGCGCGGCACATTGGGTTAAAGACGCAAAAGTTACGTTTGTTTTGGTGTTTTTTGTTTTGTTAAATCCTCACCCAAGGATATTTTTCCCATTGATTTTTAGAGTGGAAGAGAGAGGGGAAAGAGAGAAACATCAACAGGAGAGAAAAACACATTGACACATCGATGGGATGGTTGCCTCCTGCACGAGCCCCAACCAGGGCCGGGGCCAGGGAGGAGCCTGCAACCAAGGTACACGCCCTTGTCCTCAGCACCAAGGACAGCTCCCGCACCTAGGGGAGGCAGGTCCGACCAGAATCGAACCCAGGACCCTTCAGTCCGCAGGCCAACGCTCTATCCACTGAGCCACACTGGCCAGGGCACCTTTTCCATTTGAGCTACAACGTTATGGATGGGCCGGTTGCAGCGGTGTATTCCTTTTTAACAACACTTCATTTTGATTTTTCTGTTTTTCCTGTGGAGACACACAAAGAAACACCAGACAAAAGAACCCCTGACGTCTCGTCTCGCCCCACAGAGCTTCAAGTGGGGATCCGTGGAGGAACCAAGCCCTTCCGCCCACTGGGTTGTCGGGGACAGGAAACTGGCGCGCAGAGAGGACTCTCTGGGTTCCCACACAGAAAATCAGCCAGCAATGAGGGCTTCAGGCCGGCCTGGCTCGGGGCGTCAGCACCGCGGGCTGGTGGACAGCGCCTGTGTCCCCCGCCCTTCCCAAGCTCGTCCCTCCTCCAAGGCACACGCAGCGCAGCGCAGCCGGGCTGGCTGGAGTGTCACGCTCCGGGCTGACACGGGTGCTCTTGAGAGAAGGCCGGGGCTCCGTGACTGCCTCTGCACGTGGGCCAGGGCGGCTCTCTGAGGACCTCAGTGCACGGTGACCCCGAGGGCGGGTGCGGGCGACGGTCAACACCCCCGGAGCCGGCGGAACGGGTCCTCGAAGAGGCACCGGGAAGACAGATGGCTCGGGAACAAACCTGACGGACTGTCCCAGAGAGCGGGAGGCGGCAGCCACCCCCGGGGGCTGTTCACCTCTGAGACCCGCAGCGGTGCCTTCGTGAGGAGGTCAGACGGCGAAGCGATGGGCTCACGTCGGGAGAATGGGGCCTGAGGAGGGGCTCGTCCCTCACCGAGGCCGGCGCGCAGAACAAGGGCACGGAGAACCGGGAAAACTGCTCTGACACGCGGACTCCAGCCGCCTCTGCCCAGGACGCCAGCACAGACTCCATGCCCGCCATGTGGACAGGTGGCTGCGCAGGTGAGTGCCCCTCCCAGCAGACGCAGTCTCCCCACTGGGCCCCGCGCTCCCCACGCCCCCACCCCACCCACGCCAAAGCCCGCATGCTCAGCTCCCCGAGAACGCATGTTTTCGTCATGGACACATGTTTTCGTCATGGACACAATCGACCACGCTCCCCTCTGCACATACAGAACATGCCTGTGCACGCTGGCGGCCAGCTAGGCGTGTGGTCGCCGGTAAACATAACCTGCAGGGGAAACTGTTGGATTAGAGCGACTCCGAGCCACAGGGGACGCTCCGCCCGCCAGCTCCCTGCCGGAACCTGTGACTCTCCCCAGGCCGCAGGCGCTACACGCGTGCCCGTCGGCCTAAGGCGAGTCACGGCCCCGTCTGCTGCATCCGGGGAGTGACCGGCGCAGACACGCAGCGGCGCTGCTGGTGCGTCTCATTCCTTTCCCTTCACAACCCACAACCGAAGTGCACGCCCCTCACCCCGGGCCAGCCGAGGACGGTGGCTTTTCCTGGAAGGGAGCTACAGAGAACCGAGGCGTCTCCCGGGTTTCATCACCGGGGCACAGCGCGGGAGGTGCTCTGGTCGGACGCGAGAGCGCGAGCCTCTGAAAGCACTCGTGCCCGGCCGGCCGGCCGGCCCTGCCTGGAACCCGGGTGTGCGGGCTCCGCTGCGGCTCCAGTTCTGCAAAGCACTGCTTTTGCTCTTAATATTTCATTTGCAATTTCAACAATTTCAACAATGACACAGGCAGAGATCGGAGAAGCAATACGTTGCCGTAACGTGACAGATTTATGTCACGGGGGAGACATCATCTAGGTGATTCGTTTTCAAAGCTATTAAATCATGGACATCACAAGTAACCCGAGGCCTAACAAAATGCCATAAAAATACCGGGTGGGGCAAAAGCAGGCTTGCAACTGTTCCACGGGAGAGAATACAACAATCCTACATAATAAAGAGCTAACATCTATAATAATCCCACGTAATAAAGATCTAACATGCTAATCACACCAAACAGGACGACCTTCCAGATGAACTCGGGGCCACGAGGGCCGAGCCCCTGGCACAGATTTCGTGCACCGGGCCTCTAGTTACTAAATAATAATGCCAGGATAAACTCTGTTTCGTGCACGCACAACCATAAACACGTAAAAGAACTCTAAGTATTTAAAACGGCAAGAAAACCGGTGACTAGACACACACTGCTCTGCCTCACGCCGAGCCCGTTGGATGGGTAGGCTGACGGGCACGGGTCCCGGGAAGGAAGGTAACGGCGGCGAACAGTAGGGCCCGTTGGCTCGGAATGCTGCTCAGGAACCGCCTTGGTGGTGAGAAAACCTTCGTTTCAGTGACCTCCTGGCTGTGGGAGGGTCCCGGGTTCGTTTTGCTCACAAAGCCCCGCACCCTTTGCCTGAAGTGGAACGTGCAGCCTGGACGGATGTAAGAGGGCTTACGGACTCTTAACCAACCACAGGCCATTTCGCAGGAGAGCGAGCGGGTGAGGAGAAGCGGCTTCCCGGGAATAAATGCCAGCACCGTGGGGCGCGGGGTCTGATGGTGACAGAGAGGGGGTGCTTGGGCCGGCTGTTCTCACACCTGGGGCTCAGCGGCCACCGCGCTCACAGCCGGGTGTGCCTGACGGACAGCACCCCCCAGGCCCGCCGGCCGGGTTGCCACAGGCGGGCGGTGAACACGCACCGGTCACACCATCTAACGGGAAACGGCTCGCACTCTCCAGCCCTCTCCGGCCAAATCCGTGAGTCACCGGCGGCCTGCGCTGCACAGTTTGCTCCTGGAAACTCCTGATGGATGGCACGGTTTTAAACACCAGCGAGGCAACTTGACCTGGCAAAAATCACCTTTCAATCCTTCCACCCTCCATCGTGTTTCTCCTTAATTACCCTAACCTTTCCGCCCAGAACGGGGAGCGAAACGGAAAAGGTATAATGCGCATTAACCTCACCTCTCCATGGTGTCCTGCCCAGGGGCGGGGAGGGCGGGGGCGGGCGGGTCCCGTCCCAGCGCTGAGACGTGGGGACGGTCCTCTGGGGGGCGGGGCGCGGACCCCCCAACACCGTGCCGAGAGGCCGAGTGATTTCCGAGCAACTAGTGCAACGGAGTCGCCGCCTGCACGCAGGTCCTGAAGTCCCGGGTCGCCGTCGGGGCTCCGGGAGGGCTCGTGGAGCTGGGCGCTAGGAGCAAACGCCTGGGCCCCTGGGCCCCGTCCTGTGGGAGGGACCTCCGCGCGCCCTGCCGCCTCCGTCCCAGGGACCGAGCGGCACCTGCGCTCCCGTCCCGCTCCGACTCCACCCCCAGCCCGCGCCCGCAGAATCGGCGACAAGAGGAGAAACTCGCTGCCAAACGCTTTATTCTCCATCCGCACGAGAGAGACGGGCGGCCGTGAGTCCCGCGCCCCGGCCCCAGCCCCGCCGTTCATCCGGAGAAGCGAGGCGCCGGCGGCGGAGTCCCGTTCGCGGAGAAGCGCCGGGAGCCGGGAAGGGCGGGCGCCGCCGAGTTTCCCGAGAATCGCCACCGGCTGCGCGCCCCCCGCGCACGGCCCCCCGCACCTGCCGCCCCTCCGCCTCCGAGGGTCTCCGCCAGCGCCCCTCCGCCTCTCCCTCCGCCGGGGGCCCCGCCCGGTCCCCTCCGCTCGCCCCGCGCCCCGCGCCCGCGTCCCCCGCCCCCGCCCCCCGCCACCTGGCCGCCGGCCCCCGCCCGCGCGCGGCTGCGACAGTCACATCCCCTGATTTCTGCGCGATCGTTAGCGAGCGAGCCGAGCGCACAACAGCCGCTGCCGGGGGAGGTGGTGACAAACCCTGCGCCGCGAGCGCTCGCTTAGCAACCGCCCGAAAAAGCCCCCGAGCTGCGCTCACACCAGCGGCGGCGGCCACCCCCTCGCGCTCCGCGGCCCCGCCCGCCCGCCGCCGCCCGCCCGCCCGCAAGGCGCCCGGGACCCGCGACCCCGCGACCCCCGCGACCCCCGCGCGCAGCTCCGGCCGCCGCACCCCGTCCCTTCCCGCGGGTCCGCTCCCCCTGCGCCCCCGCCGCGCGCGGCCCCCTCGCCGGGTCTCTCCCCGGCCGAGCGCGTGGGTCACAGCTCCACGCCCGCGCCCCCCGGGGCCCAGGGTCCAGGAGGCCGCCCGCCCAGCCCGGGACCCCGCGCTCCTTCCCGACGGCTCCGCGCCCCGCGCCCCGTCCCCTCGCCCGGTCCCCGCGGCCCCGGCGGCTCGCACCTTCCTCAGCGCGGACATCCTCGGCGCTCCGGGTCAGCGGGAGCCGGGACACATGTTGACCCGGCCTCTTCGGCCGGACGGCGGCTCGCGGGTCGGCGGGTCTGTCCCAGGGTCCGTCTGCCGCCGCCGCCGCCGCCGCCGCCGCCGCCGCCGCCGCAGCCGCGCGCTCCGACCGCGCTCGAGCCCGGTCCTCCGGCGGCGCCTGCGCACTGGGCGCCCGGGGAGGCCCGCGCACTGGGGGGCGGCCCGCGCGCGGCGGCACACGGCGGGCAGCGGGGCCGCGCGGGGGCAGCGCGGGACCTCCGGGGCGACCTCCCCGCCCTTCCCACTCCTTCCGCCCGGCGCTCCCAGCCGACCCGGGGAGCGCGCACCGCCCGGTCCGCCAACTGTTGCGCGGGGAGCGGCCGGTCACGCGGGGACAGCGGGGACACGAGGGTCCGGAGCGCTCCCGGCGGCTCCGCCGCTGGCCCGGAGCAGGTGCCCAAAGCCCGGGGGTCCCCGCGGATGCCACGCGCACCTGAACACCTGGGCCGTGCGGCGCGCTCTGGGCGCGCAGAGTGACACGCGGGCGCATCTGTGAGGGATGCGTGGACGCGGGACCGTCTCCTGCACACCCACGTGCCCCCGCGGCGGAGGACCCCCGGCCGAGCCTCCCACGCACCTCCTGTCCTCGCGGGGAAGGGGGTCCCCGCGTCCCGCCGGGCAGCGCCTGCGTGCGTTCGCTGTCGGCAGCTCAGACCACGCCGCGAGGGACCAGGACGGGGACTCGTTCCGTCAAGTTGTGCTGACGGCCTGCAGCAGCGCTGGCCGCGGGGGACCGACTGCGATGGAACCCCTGGGGCGCCCGTCCCGGATGGGCTGGAGGCGCAGGAAGGTCAGGCGCTGTGGCCGGGTGCGCCGCGCTGTGCGGAGCTGAGTCCGTTTTTATTCCGCTCCGCGAGGCCGCCCTGACCCGGCCCTGGCGAGCCCCACCTCCCACCCTCTGCGCCAGAGGACTCTCTCTCTGGCTGGGGGGAGGTTCCGAGGAGAGAGGAGACGCGAACGCGGACAGACGAGGAAACATCTGGGTGAAATTTTTCAAGGAAATGGATGGGGATTTGAACAGGAAAAGCGATCAGGGGATGAAGCGACTTGGAATGGGACACAGCGATCTTTTCCAGAAATCGCAGGCTCCTTCCCCAAGAGCTGTGTCCCCACCAGCTTCTCCATGGCATCCGCTCAGCGGAGGTCTGCCTGCTGAGGCCGAGGGTACAGCCTGCAGCCAAGCACCCGCCACGGCCCAGATTCTGGGGGTCCGGCTGTCCTTCAGCGTTGTCTCCACGGTCAGAAGCCAGTGGGTTGTGGGTGCCAGACCGCACCCCGAAATCCAGAGGCAAAATAAATATTTTTATTTTAAAATTTACTTTCCTCCTCTTCGTCTGTGTCCTCGTGCCTTCATCTTTCTGAGATCCGTGTATTCATTCACTCATGCCACCCCACAACACACATGACCGAAGTGTGCCGAGGGCAGGTCACGGGCTCTCCATGTGTGAGCAGAAGACAGAGAAACAGCCAGCCGCAGGAGGAGCCCCCAGCACCGTCCCCAGCGGCTTCCCTGGAGCCCCACAAGGGAGGAGCGTCCAGGGCCGCCAGTCAGCGGGTGGGGTCACTGGGACACATCTTCCCCTTCCTCCCGCTCTCCCTGGGGCGTGGGTTTGGGCACAGGCGTTTGTGTGGAGAGAGGACACCGGATGGGATGCGTTTCCAAGCTGGCCGCCCCTGTGGACAACGGGCTCAGACTGGCGGGGCCTCCGGAAGGCCCCGGGAATGCACCCTCAGGCTGGCAGGTGGACATTTTTTGTCTGACTTCCATTCCAATGATTGACACTTGCACTCCCACCCCTATCTGCCCCCCCCCCCCCGGTTCCTCTGGCTGAGCAGCTCCCAGAGCTCCAAAGAAAGCTGGGAGGTGGACCCACAGGGTTTGAGGTGCCAGCAGGGAGGTCAAGGGGGCGTTCAGCACCAGAATGAGGTCAGCTTCCATGTCTGTCAGAGCAAGAAAAGCCAGCAGGCAGGGCGGGCTGCTGGCCCGAAGAGCAGAGGGAGGTGGGGTGCCGGGGTGGGGGGGGGGAGGACTTGGTGCTGTGAGAGTCGGAGGAATCAGGACAAAATGAGAAGGGGGGCAGGTGAACACATCTGCAGTGCACGTCTGGGGGGTTAAAGGACATTTATGGGCTCTGAATTATACCCTGGACACAGGGACACTTTGTTTAAATCATTATTTATTGTTGAAAGTATTACAGGTCCCCCGTTTTCCCCCATTGACCCCCTCCAGCCCATCCCCCTGCCCCCCAGCCTTCACCATCCTATTGTCTGCTGGACACGATGAAATTGGGTGTAGGGTTCTAAGCAGGGAAATATGATGTTCTGCATAGCCAGTCACGTCACTCTATACCTTCTATTTCTTCTGCTGCTCATAGTGCACTAGCCACGACTTTCCGTCTGTTGTGGGGAAGGGGAGGAGGGAGGGGCCGCGATGGCCGAAGGAAGCACCTCATTTCTCCTCCGTAAACGTGGCATTCGCTGCGGGTTTCTGCGGGTGTTGTTCATCAAGTCGAAGAAGTCCCCCCTCTTCCTAGTTTGCTGGGTGTTTTTATGTTGGACTTGGCACTTTGTTGAATTTTTTCAAATGCTTTTTCTGCACCTGTAGATATGATCACGTGATTTTTCTTTGGCTTGTCAATGTGACTTTTGAATGGTAATGAGAGTTCTAAAGCATCCTTGTGGCTGCTGGGAGGAGAGAGGGGGAGATGGCTGGGAGCGAGGAGACGAGTGTGGAACTGGGGAGATCACCTTTGGAATGCCTGGACCACTCCTAGCTGGTGGCCCTGAAGATGTGAACCAGCGGGAGCGCGGGATGCTGCGGGTGGAAGGCTCGGGGTGTTGTTTCTGGAGGGGCTGTGAGGAAGAGGCAGGGAAAACACAGGTATTTACATTACGATTCATTAACAGTAGCAAAATTACAGTGATGAAGTAGCAACGAAAATAATGTTATGGTTGGGGGTCACCACAACATGAGGAACTGTGTTAAAGGGTCGCGGCATTAGGAAGGTTGAGGACCACTGGTTTAGAGAGCTTTAGGTTCACAGCAAGCCTGGGGGAAAGGCAGAGATCTCCCATACACCCCTACCTTCCCGTTATCAACACCCCCACATCGGGCACAACTGACACATAGTCACGCAGAGTCCACAGTGGACACCGGGGTTCACTCCGTGTCCATTCTCTGGGTTCGGACAGATGTATGATGACATGTGTCCATCACGACAGTATCACACGGAGTAGTTCCACCACTTCATCCTCCTTCCCCCACCCCCATGGCAACCACTGATTTATTACTGCTGTCTTTTCTAGAACATCGTAGACTTGGAATCACAGTGTGTGGCCTTTTCAGACTGGCTTCTGTCACTTAGGCATTTCACGTTCCTCTTCGTCTTTTCCAGGCTTGATGGCTCATTTCTTTTTAGCTGAATACTCCACTGTCTGGTGTCCCACGGCTTACCCACCGCCTACGGGGAGGACATCTTGGTTGCTTCCAAGTTGTGACAATTATGAGCGAAGCTGCTGTTCACTGTTGGGCAGGCCCTGCGTGGGCGCGTCTTCACCTCCCTGGGTTTGCTGGGTGGCGTGGGAAGAGTATGTTTCATTTTGCAAGAGACAATCACACTGTCTTCGTCAGTGGCTGCAGCACGTTTCCGTTTCCACCGGCAGTGCGTGCGGTTCCCGCGGCCCCACCTCCTCACCAGCACCAGGCGTGGTCCGTGCCTGGAGTTTGGCCTTTCCAATAGGTGTGCAGTGGTGGCACAAGGTGGCTTTAATTGGCATTGTATTTCCCTTGCCTGACGGCACGCGGTGGAGCATCCTCTCCTGTGCTTATTCGCCTCCTGCACATCTTGTGTGTCTGTTAAGGTCTTTAGCGCTTTTCTTAATCATACTGTTCGGGTTCCATTGCTCATTTATCCCATCTCAACTTGGCCAGATACTTCAGACACAAATTGGCTGTGTATGTGGTGTGTGTTTTTTTAACCCTCTTTTGATTATATGTGTATGTGGCATGTGTTCTGTCTTTTTTAAAATATATTTTTTTATTGATTTCAGAGAGGAAGTAAGAGGGAGAGAGATAGAAACATCCATGATGAGAGAGAATCATGGATCAGCTGCCTCCTGCAAGTCCCCCACTGGGGATCGAGCCTGCAACCCGGGCCTGTGCCCTTGACCAGAATCGAACCTAGAACCTTTCTATTCACAGGCCGACGCTCTATCCACAGATCCAAACCAGCTAGGGCTGTTCTGTCTTTCAAAGCCCTCCAGCTACCAACCCGCTTCCCCAATCCCAGTAGAGAGGGATCTACATTCCATGTATTAAGTTTCTCTCCTGCGACTCTCTCTTGGATTCCCATCAAGCTGGGGCCTCCACCACTCCAACACCATCACTGTCATCAAGGTCACTGATAATCTGCACTTGGCAAACCCGATTGTCTGGGATCAGGCCTCGCCTCACCCATCCACACCCTTAGAGACAGATGACTGCTGCGGCTTAGCTTCCGGGCAGCCCCACGGGCTCTCTTTGGGGAAGTGCTGGCCTTGGGTCGCCAGACCACCCCGGGCCATTGGACATCTCTCTTCTGCCACAGCCCAACACTTCCTCAGCCAGAACCGCTTTGGCTCCGTCTTCAAATAGATCCGAAATCCAACGACCTCTTCCCACCACTGCCCATGCTACCGGCCACCAAGGTCTTTTTTTTTTTTTTATTGTTTGAGGTATTACAAATAGTAGTACATATGTCTCCTTTTTTCCCCCATTGACCTCCCCCCGGCCTCCCAGACCCCCCAGTACATGCCCTCACCTGCCCCCCTCCCCCACAGTGTCTTGTATCATTGGTTATGCTCATATGCATGCGTACAAGTCCTTGGGTTGATCTCTTACAGCCCCCCCTCCCAACCTCCCCTGCCTTCCCGCTGTAGTTTGGCAGTCTGTTCAATGCTTCTTTGCCTCTGTATCTATTTTTCCCCCATTTCTTTCCTTTAAAAAAATCTTGCCTCTGCAGACTAGAAATAAACATATAATAATAAAAAATGTTTGAGTCCCAATTTCAATGTCCAACAGTTCTGGGTCCCCGTTTCAATGCCAAACAGTTCCTTATGTGTCCATGTCAGCCATGATATCTGGATGGTGGGCACATGGTGGCAATGCAGGTCCGACCCTCTCTGGTTTGGTCCTAGGCAACCTGCAGCGACGCACAGCTGCCACCAAGGTCTTTCTTACAGCCACGGCCTCCGGCCTCCGGCGCTCCATGCTTCCTCCCCCAACATCCGCTCTGGGGACAGCGGCCCCAAGGACTTCTTCCAGGTGTCAGGTGACTTCAGTGTCCAAAACCAGCGCCATTCCATCTCGCCCGCTGGAAAACACAAAGCTGAGCCCTCTGCGACCTGGAGCCTGGCCACATCCTCACCCCCTCACCTGCCAGCCACTGTGCCCTCACGCTGGCCACGGGGTGGGGGCGCTGCTCCCCGACACCGCCGTCAGGGCCTGGGGACACGGGCTGCCGCTGCTTGGAGCCCGGCTCAGAGTCTCTGCGGCTCCCTGATTCCCCACCTGCCCCCGTGAGCCCCCTCCTACTGCCCTTTCCCCCCAAGTTCGCATCTCCCTTCACATTGTCACCCCACCACGCGCGGGGGCACCCCAGCATGCAGAACAGTGACCGACACAGCTCGAAAATACGTTTCCCAAGGCGTGCACCCGGGGAGGGGGGCAGACCCGGGTCCCGAGCTGGGGGGCGGCGGTGCGCCGGGCGGCGGCCCTGCCCGGGTGTGCGGGCGGGAGGAGGCCTCGGTGCGGACGCGGGTGTCGGCCCCTGTGGGACCCCCTTACCCCACGGCCCGCGCAGCAGCCCCTCACCCCACACCGCCGTCCCCGCCGCCCCCGGCGCCCCGCTGATCCCGCCCGGGGACCCCTCCGGCCCCGACCGCCCCGCCGCGCGGTCCGGGACACTCGGGATTCAGTCCCTTTCCTCTGAGTGTGCGCGGAGCAAAAGCGCCCGGAGGCCACGCCCACATACCCCCCGAGAGCCAATCCGGAGCGGGGGCGCGGCTGATGGGCACCAATGGTGGAGACCCTGGGCCCGGATTGGGCACGCCTGCTGTTGTGGGCGGGTCTACAGGGGCGGATACGGAAGCGGCGCTGGGAACTCGGAGGGCCGGTCGCGGGTGGTGGGACCCGCATGGCTGCGGCGCGGAGGCACGGTAGGCGGCGCGGGGCGGGGGGGAAGCCGCTCGGACAGCTCCCGGCCCGGGCCCGGTCCACGTCCCGCGACTCCACACCCGGCCGCCGGCGGGGGAGGCCGTCCCTGCTCCCCGGGCGCGTCCGGGATCCGCAGCCTCTCCGGTGTCCGAGGGGCCTGGGCGGGGTTCCAAGGCCTGTGGGGACCCCAGGACCCGGCGAGCACCCCTCAGGAGTGAAGGCCCTGATGGCGGACGCCGGGGCCTGCAGCGGGAGGCGTACCTGACCACTCTGTGACCTAAGTGGAGGTGATCGCACGTACCTGCACCTGTGTGATCGCGGGGCCCACAGTGATGGTGAAGAGACAGGATTCAACCAGCACCAAAGGCTGGGCGCCCTTACCATGACCTGTGCCCTACATCCCCGTGGGAAAGGGGGCTCCCGGTTCCCAGCGGTGCTGAGACCTGAGACTGACCACTCTGCAGCCTGATGGCGTCACGGGTGTGGCCACAACAACCATTGCCCCCTGGGGTTACCAAGAATGTCTCCTTGGGAGGGCAGCTGTAAAGGTCTCTCTTAGCGGCGGTGACTTAGCACAGGATTGTTAACTGCAGTCCCGCGCTGTGCCTGCCAGCCAGGACCCACTCCTTTTACGTAAAGTCTGGATGTTGGTACCTGTGGGGCGCGGCCTCGGACTGCTGAGAGGGCTCAGTCCTCTCGTGGCCACGTGCAAGTCCCAGCGTGGCAGGCAGAGCCTCCCCGCACAATGACAGCCAACAGCTGTGCTTGTGAGCTTGAACCTGTGGTCCGAACACGTGGCCCCACGTGCCTGAGTGATATCGGCTGCAAGTAAACAAAGCTGGATCAGGTGCATGTAGTTGTGTAGGATGGAAACCCACGAGAACGTTGTAAACATCTTGACCACGCCCTTCCTGGGCCTCGTGGCATCGGCTATAAAATAAAGACACAGCTTGTGGTCGTGGCTCCCTGTCCCTCCATCAGAGAGGGCAGTGTCCCACCCAGACCCAGCTTTCATTCTCTTGTCTGTCTTTTCTAACCCTTCACCGCCCTTGCTCAGGGTCACCCTTGGCTGTGCTGGTGCGGCACATGAGGCGCCTGGGGCTGAGGATGCCATGGCCGTGCCGGCTCGCCACAGGTACCTTTCCACCCTTCAGCCCGGCCTCTGGCAAACGCCAGGCTGTTCTCACAGTTAAAACAGAGGGTTGCATTCTTGCCCTTTGGCAACGATAGTCCATAAGCCTTTGCTTAGAATGAGGAAAGGAAGCTGATCCGTTAGCAGGGCAGAATGCGGGGAGCGGTAAGTACAGTTCCCGCCCGCGGCTTCCTGTTCAGAGAAGCCTCTGTGGTGAGCCCCTGCCCTCCCGGGAGCGAGTCATGGCTTTCCATTGCCCGGACAGGTGAGGCCCCAGAGTGCACGCGGACGGATGTGAGTGACACCTGCGTGTCATGTCCCACTGTCCGCGGGATCGATGCACAGTCACGTGCTGAGGGTCCTGGGAGCAGGCCCGACCCAGGGGCTGTGGCAGGAATCTGCGCTGACTGACGCGTTTTGGTCGGGATTCCCTCTGCCTCACTCCCGGTTTTCCTTGCTTCTGACCTTCGGTGCCCTGCCTGTGCTGGAAAGTGCTGGAATGTGGAGTGCCCCTGCTCCGTTCGGGGTTATTTCCTCACCCGGGGTATTGACTTAGAGAGACAGACAGAAACTAGGATGTGAGGGAGAAACATTGATCGGCTGCCTCCTGTACACACTGCACCTGGGGACTGAACCTGTAGCCTAGGCATGTGCCCTGACCCGGAATCAAACCCGCGGCTTTTCACTGCGTCAGACAGTGCTCCCCACTGAGCCACACCAGCAAGGGTCACACCTGGTCTACTTTTTACAGCCTTTGTCAGCTCACTGAACTAAGATGATCGAAACCTTTATTTTCATCAAAGACACCTCTTCCCCGAAACCAGCCCCCTTTTCTGTTGGGATGGTGGAGTGGAGTTAGGTTGTGTGAGACCGTTGTGTTGGGAAGCTGGGAGTCATACGTCCTCAAAGTGTAAGGTGTGCGTGGGGACAGTGTCTTCTCTATTTTTTTTTCTTTCATCTTCACCCAAGGATATTTTTCCATTGATTTTCAGGGAGAGTGGGAGAGAGAGGGAGAGACAGAGAGAAACATCGATGTGAGAGAAAAACATCAATGGGTTGCCTCCTGCATGTGCCCCAACCAGGGCCCGGGCCAGGGAGGGAGCCTGCAACAAAGGTACGTGCCCTTGACTGGAATCGAACCCCGGACCCTTGGGTCCACAGGCCGATGCTCTATCCACTGAGCCACACCGACCAGGGCTGCCTCCCCCTCTTAACAAGACCCCTGAAGAGAACTCTGCTGGGGCCACGCGGGGCTCGGAGCCACCTACAGGCGTTTGTGGTGGGAACGGGTTCGAGCACTTGGACTTGGGTGAAGCGTGAAAGCCAGAGGCGCCCTGTCTTCCGCTTCCACCCCTTCGTGCCCGGGATGACTTACAGTCAGGGAGGGGTGTGACGGGGGCGGGGGGGGGGGGCGGGCGGTGGCCTGCCTGCTCCTCACAGGCTGGCTGCTCTCCCAGAGGGGAGGACACGGGCCACGTGTGCATTTACCGAGGGAAGCGGACACACAGAACCCTTATAACTGGTCCACGCGGGAGCTGGGATGCCACGGTACCAGTGGCTTCGGCTCTGGCAGGTCCGGCGGTTCCCTTGGGGGAGGGGGTGGCTGCATCTCCAGAGCAGTACGACTCAGCTCTGGGCCCCTTGCTCAGGGGGTGCTGCGGATCCCCAGGACGATTGGTGCACAGCCTCTGGGGCTAACAGGAGGACGGGAGGACGAGGTCGGGAGGACGGGGACCTTGCAGCGCTCCTTGAGGAGGAAGCACGTTTGTTAGAAACGTGCTTTCACGCTGGAAAGTGTGTCACCTCCTGGGCGGTAACCGAAGTGAACCCCGAGGGCCACGTCCGAGCTGTGGCTCGGTGGCATTCTCCGGCTCGGACTGGGGGTGAGCATCCCGACGGGACTGGGGGCAGGCCCTCCCGGTGCTGGCGCTCAGAGGAGAGCTGAGGGGACCGCCCTGCACTTGCACCCTGGGCTGGGGACGGGTGTCGGGACCCTGCCCTTAGGCAGTAGCTGCCTGGCTGGCCTGGCGCTCCTGCTGCATTTTGTGGGGGGCCCCCCTCGCACGGTGCTGGCTGGGGTCCTGGGGGGACAGGCCTGGGGCACTGTAATGGCAGTCACCTTTCTTTCTGGTGTTAACATTAGAATATGTCTTTTTTTTTTTTTTAAATAAACTCTATAAGCAATTTAAATAAAACTGCTTTAAGTAATTCTCTCTTTTTTGTTAATTGGTTGCA
Source organism: Eptesicus fuscus (assembly GCF_027574615.1). Lineage (NCBI taxonomy): Eukaryota > Metazoa > Chordata > Mammalia > Chiroptera > Vespertilionidae > Eptesicus > Eptesicus fuscus. Next base: position 102,447,710 of record NC_072480.1, on the reverse strand, counting down.
TTTCAGTGTTTGTTGAAAAAGTGCTGAAGAGACTTTTTCCTCAGGATCCACGTGGCCGAGAAAAGCGGGCACCTCTGCCTGCGGCCTCCGAAACCCCGCCCGAGAAGGAGAGATGCCGGCGCGTCCGCCCGTTGGCAGGTGAGGGGCTCGTAGGTAACGGGGAGTCACAGACACACACCTGGCTCCTCCCGGCCAGCCCTGCGGGAGGGACGAGGGCTGGGGACTGGGGTCTCACTCTTCAAAGGAAGTGCCTGTTGGGGGCTGCATTGTGTCCTCGGAAACTCACACGACATGCACACAGAGGGGGATAGCCGTCTGCACCCTGAGGAGAGGCTGGGGAGACCCGCCCTGCCCACGCCTGGCTCTCAGCCTCCGCGGGGACAGAGAGGAGTGTCTGTGTAGGCGCCCCGGACGTGGGCTTTGTGAGCTAGGAACTCGGTTCTCAGTCACACGTCCATGTGGAGCCGCGGGGCCCCTGAGGCTGGGCCCGGGGCTGGACGCTCAGATCGGAACACGGCCCGGACGGTGAGCTCGTTGGACGTGCCCCGGACGCAGAGGGACGGCTGCTGTCTGTGGGAGGAAGAGGAGGCCGGGTTCACTCTAAAGTGTCGAAACTGTCGGGGACCAGGAGGACCTGGGAGCTCTGCCCTGAGGGGCTTCTTCGGCCACCGAGCACAGAGCAGAAGGCCGTCACTGTCCCTCGTGAGGGTTCCCGTCCTGCCCGCAGCCAGGTCAGCGGCACACAGGCAGCTGGGAAAGATGTGGCAGCGGGTCCTGGCAGAGAGTTCCCTTCCTTTGTGAATCGAGCACTCGTGAGCTAATGAGAACGTGAGCCACACTCCGAAGGGACGCGGCACGGAGAGCGACAGGCGTCCCGGAGGAGACCCCGTGGCTCCTCAGCATCAGCAGGGCTCCCTCTGCGGCACCGCAGAGCCCACGAGGGTGGTCCTGGGGCGTCCCCGAGCCAGGTTGTCAGAAACGGGCCAGCACTCCGCCCGGCTGTGGGGGGAATCGCCGCAGACCAGCCATGAAAGGCCGTGGAGTCCATGAGAGGTTACAGGTGCCCACCAGGGCTCGGCGGGCACACCTGAGCGATTTTACCTGAACTTGAAGCTCTAGGGGCGGGAACAGGCGTGTTCAAGGTTACTCATGACATCGTCGCTCAGAACAGCATGTGTGTTCGCAGGAGGAGAAGAGCGGCAGCCTTGTCCCGGGGGAGGCGCCCGCGCCCGCAGGAAGGGGCAGCGCCGGGGGTTCCCAGGAGGGGCAGCAGCAGTGGAGACGCTGCCCGGGGGTCCGGGAGGGGGGGAATGGTGTGGTGTTGGCACGCACACGAGTCGCCTGAGGAACAAACGCAGGAGGACATGACCGCAGGAGCTGCCTCGCGGAGGGGGCGGCGGCCCCGCCCGTCCTGCGTTTACCTAGATCCGTGTGGTTGTGGCGCCTATCCTATCTAATGAAGAGGGAGTATGCAAATTGACCATCACGCCCTAACAAGATGGCTGCACCCACAGCGGAGGCAGAGTTCCCATAACGAGCCTTAACGATCAATCAGCAAGGACCTGAGGCTGCACCCCCCCCCCCCCCGCCCAGTGGGGCTTGACAGGGGACCTCAGGCCACGTCCCCCACCGCCTGGCAGGGCTTGATGGGGAACCTCAGGCTGCACCCCTCACCCCGGCACTGAGCCAGGGGACCTGAGCCTGTGCCCCCGCCACCTGGCAGGACTTGACGGGACCTCAGGCCGCACCAGCACCAGAACAGGCAACCTGAGGCTGCGCCACCCCCCACCCGGCAGGGCTTGACGGGGGACCTCAAGGCGCACCCCCCCCCCCCCCCGCCCTGGTGCCGGGCCAGGCGACCTGAGGCCGCACCCCCCACCCAGTGGGGCTTGACAGGGGTGGAGTCGACCGGGTCTGGATCTAGCCCAATGGGGGTGGGGCTGGCCGGGTCTGGGTCTCACGCAATTTCGAGGCGCACATGGGTGGGTGGGGACTTGACTCTGGTTCCTGTGGCGTGCCCCAGACTCTGACAGGAGGAAGATTTTCATATACATTTTACTAATTTTCTTTCATCTTTGGCACTACTATTATAGAGAAAGGGCAAACAGCAATATTAAAATATTTCCTCTAATTCCCTTTTAATGTGCACAGATTTTGTGCACTGGGTCACTAGTTAGTATATAATAAATAGAATCCTTTAAAGATGTGTTCATTTTACAAAGCTTACGGGATTTCACCACCCACACACCTCACTGAGCGGATAAAGCTTGTGTTTAACAGAAACAAAACAGGAACCTAGAGAGGAGGTACGAGATATTGGAGGAAACAGCGAGGCTGGGAGAATTTTTTTTAAGTCTTGGTAACATAACTGCTAACTGACAAAGAAGTAATGATTTTTTGTGCTTGGAATTTGGAAGCCTCTGTGACCAGAGGCTCATGGGGTGGGGTCCAGCGGGACCGGAGTCAGGGTCAAAGGGCACGGATGGGTGCAGGGGGAGCGGAACCGCGGGCTTGCTGTGTTTGTGTGGAGGTTGGAGAAGGCACTGCGTGTTTGCAGGCTCTGGGATGTTGGACTGGAGAGGAGAACCTGATGAGAGGGAGGGAGAAGGAAGGCTCGCCAGAGCTTTGGACAGTGGGCGGACGTGGTACCGTTGTGCGGACTGGAGGCAAGGCTGTGTGTGTGGATGATTCTGAAACAGAAGCCTGGCCCCGGGAAGCAGGCACTAAAAACCATAACCAACGGCAACTTGGGAGGACGAGCTCACGGGGTGGGAGGGCAGGAGGGCAGGAGGGCGGTCCTGCCCTGCACAGCCAGGCATGTCCATCTTCCGGGTTCACTCACTGCAGAAGGACGGGCAGGGTACAGACAGGCACAGCCCGAGGGTGGCCGCTGTGAAGATCCGGGGGCTGGGCGCCAGGGTGGGCCCATGAGGAGAGAGGTTGGTCTGTAGTAAGGCAGGCAGGCATGGTGGTGCCCTCCCAGCTGATGCCAGGCCCAGGACATGCAGACACTCAGAAACGTGTGCGAAGCTGCCCACAGCAAGGATGGTCGCAGCAGCCATTTCTGATGGTGGATATCTAGAATCGGCCTCTGTGTATAAACTCTAGGACAGTGGTTAAGACATAATTTGCCAATTCCATGGATTATTATGAAACTATTAAAAGACTAGATTTATAAAACAACAATGAGGTACCATCTCACACCTGTCCGAATGGCTATCGTCAACAAACGACAAGTGCTGGCGAAGATGCGGAGAAAAAGGAACCCTCGTGCATTGCTGGTGGGAATGCAGATTGGTGCAACTACAACAGTATGGAGTTTCCTCAAAAAATTAAAAATGGAACTCCCGCCGAAACCGGTTTGGCTCAATGGATAGAGTGTCGGTCTGCGGACTGAGGGGTCCCAGGTTCGATTCCGGTCAAGGGCATGTACATTGGTTGTGGGCACATCCCTGGTAGGGGGGTGTGCAGGAGGCAGCTGGTCGATGATTCTCTCTCATCGATGTTTCTGGCTCTCTATCCCTCTCCCTTCCTCTCTGTAGAAAATCAATAAAATATATTTTAAAAAAAAATAAAAAAATAAAATTAAAAATGGAACTCCCATTTGACCCAGTGATCCCACTTGAAGGAATACATCCCAAGAAATCAGAAACACCAATCAGAAAGGATTGATTCCTATGTTCATAGCAGCACAATTTACAATATCTAAGATCTGGAAACAACTTAAGTGAGTGGATTAAAAAACTGTGATACATCTACACATTGGAATACTACACTGCTGTAAAAAAGAAGGAACTCTTACCATTTGCAACAGCATGGATGGACCTGGAGAGCATTATGCTAAGCGAAATAAGACAAAGAAAGATAAATATCACATGATCTTACTCATTTGTGGAATATAATGAACAACATAAACTGATGAACAAAAATAGAGCCAGAGAAAAGAAATATTTTAGAATATAGAAGTAATCCTGTTATTTGCAGATTTTTAATATCTCTTACAACTTCTGTGATATTATACTATGTTAGTACAGTTTTGGTAATCCTATATAATAAAAGGCTAATGTGCAAATCGACTGAACGGCAGAATGACCAGTCGCTATGACGCACACTGACCACAAGGGGGCAGACACTCAATGCAGGAGCTTCCCCCTGATGGTCAGTGCGCTCCCACAGGGGGAGCGCCGCTCAGCCAGAAGCCAGGCTCACCCCTAATGATGAACTTAGATGAAATCAATGCACAAAACTGGATAATCGGAAAAGCATGCTTTCTCACCGCAGCAGCGGTGACGGGGAGCAGGCCTAAGCAGTCAGTCGGACATCCCCCGAGGGCTCCTGGACTGCGCGAGGACACAGGCCGGACTGAGGGGAGCCCCCCGCCCCCCAGTGCACGAATTTCGTGCACTAGGCCTCTAGTATTATTATATTTAAAATCTTTTTTTTCTTGGAAAAAAAAAAAAAGACTAGATTTAAGTATATTTTAAATCACTTTTGAATGATATTGTATATATAACACAAGTGTATGATATATGTTTTATAATAAAAGGTGCGCATGATCCCATGTATCTGCGTGTGTGTCTGTGTCTGTGTGCGCACACACATGCACATGCACTGTGTATATGGATTGTTAGCATCCATGGAGAGAAAGGTTCAGAAGATTATGCCACCAAAATGTTGAGACCCATGTGATAAGGCTGGGTGTGTTCTGTGGGGTATTTTCTGTTTTCTACTCGTTAGTGAGTTATGTCCGTGTCATAAGAGCCCGGAAGTTGACATGAGTGACCTGACGTGAATGTGAATGACCATGGAGCGTGCCTTTCCTGGCCGGTGGGCCGCTGACTCGTGCTCTGGCAACGTGGGCGGCGCATGGGGAGGCCGTGCTGAGCGGGATGGAGCGCACTGCTGTGGGGCTCCCAGGGACGGGTTTGGAGGTCAGTGTGATGACCCCGCGTGGCTGACCGGCCCCTGTTGTGCCCGTTTCCTCCTGCAGGTGGCGGCACTGGGACCCCGCCTGGCCGGCGGCTCTACACCGTGGCTTTGCCTCCTGAGGGCTATGTTCCTGCCCCTGCCCCGCCCGAGCCCGAGCCCGAGGCACCCAGCTGCGCCGATTCCGGGGATTCCGAGGGCTCCTCCAGCAGCCAGGACGTGGCAGGTGAGAGAGCATGCATTTCCCATGGTCCGGCCTTGGGCATTGATTTCATCTAAGCTCATCCTCAGGGGTGAGCCTGGCCCTGCGCAGCCACACGGTGGGCGGGCGAGGGTGAGCCCGTCGCAGTGTGGTCTTGGCTGCGGGTGTGACCGCGGGAGGAGACCTCGTGCTAAGTGCATCTGTGTCACTCGCGTGTCTTGGGTTCCTATAACCTTTTTCCTGCTTCTCGACCTGGACACTGTCTGGGGTGGCATTTCAGCGTTGTACTCATGGGAGCAGCGTGGCTTGTGGGGAAATGGAGTTACTCTCTCCTCTGGGTCTTCCCTGTCTGGTCTCCGGTCGCAGGCGGATGCTGCCCGGGAGGTTTCTACCTGAAAAGCAAAAGGGTAGCTTTTCCTCTGAGTCATCATTCCAGACTTCCTGTAGAGGAATGTGTGTTTTCAAATAAAATCGGACCCAGCTGGTTTTCACCAGGTGTAAGCCGGAAACTGTGCTCAGACCTTAATTAACTGGAGTATTTAAAGATGTGGTTTTCTAGCTCATTGATCTTCCTGACTTCCCAATTAAAGGCTCAGAAACCACAACACCGAAAATGGAGTCGCCAAGGAGTGATAGATTCATCTTCTCGGGCTCGGCTGAAACCTTTAGAATATAATTATTAGATAAATAGCTGATACCACACAACACTGCAGTTTTTATGAGGATAAATTGCTTTGGTGAGCAGGCGTCATCCAGTCTTCGTTAGACTCAGCTGCGGCCCGAGGGCAGGTGTGCAGGGCCCGGGCTGAGGCCACGCCAGCTGTCCCAGACCGCACCACGTCCCGGCCTGCTCCCCAGACTGAGCTGGAGTGACGGCCTCGTAGGAAACAGGACGATGACAGTGCCAACTGGACACATGGATCTCCTTTAAGCCTGTGCTCTGACCCCTACCAGCCATCACGCTTCCTGTTCCAGGGGCCGGCTGCCGGGCCCCCAGGAAGGGGGCTCGGGTGGGCCTGCTGCCGGCTTCGGCTCTGACAGAGGGCATTAGAGCAGACGGTTTCTCTAAAATGTAAAGAAAAGGGGAATTGAGTGCCATCTATTCCGTTTAAGTTGCCATAGTAACCTGGCAGAGTTGGTGGTAACTTTTGACTACACCATTATTACAAGTTACATTTTTATAAGCTGTTTGTGAGGCAAAACCTTCTGCTAATTGATTTCTTCCTGTGCTGCCGGGTGCGTGGGGCCGTCAGCATGAGCCTTCGGGGCGGTGTCCTCTCCTGGGGGAGCCGGCCCATTTCCCTCCGCAGGCAGATTCCACAGCCCAGGACCGAGGTCGGGGCCACAGCAGATGGTGGACACGTCCTGAGGGTCATTTTTCTAAAAGGAAAAGAAGTTTTTGTCCAACAGAACTGTTATTTTTGAAAAGTCTTGTTATATAGACGATGACAGGATGGAATACGTCCCCAGAGGCCCACAGCCCGCGGCGGCTCAGGGCCTGCACACGCCTCCCGCGCGTGTGGCACACAGTGCACGCCTCCCCATGCGTGTGGCACACAGACGCAGAGATTGCCCCTGCGTGTCGCTCTCAGTGTGGTGCAGGTTCCCTTTCGGTGCATAGAGATGTGCTGATAGAACTTTCTAAAACAGCCGGAACCCATTTTATGAAACCAGCTCGCGAGGCCAGATGCAGCTGGAGCCCGGCCGGGGCCTGGTGGACGCGCAGCCCGCTGACCGGGGAGGTCCCTGCGTCGCACGCTCACTTGCTTGGGCTGTGACGACCCGGAGATTCGTCAGTATCAGACCCCGATTGACAGGCGAGCAGGGGCTGATGTTGGGGTTATTGAAGAGCAAGTGGGGGTTACGCACTCACCGCCCGCTCACAGCGGGGTTCAGTGGGGCAGCCGGTGACATCCCTGGTCCCAAGCATCCGCTCACGGTCAGGGAACCAATGCCTAGACGGTTGCTTTTGAACCAGCCCCTCTTGGTAGCAGTGAGGCAGCCTAAGGGTGGGGCCACGTGGGCTTACAGCTGATTATCCTATCTAATAAAGAGGGGGTGTGCAAATTGACCATCACACTGTACAAGATGGCTGCGCCCACAGCAGAGGCGGGGATCCCATAATGAGCCTTAATGAGCAATCAGTAGGGACCTGAGGCTGCACCCTCCTGCCCCCCATCTGGTGGGGCTTGACAGGGGACCTCAGGCTTCGCACCCCCCACCCAGCGGGACTTGATGGGGGTGGGGCCGGCCGGGTCTGGATCTAGCCCAACAGGGGTGGGACCAGCCGGGTCTGGGTGTCATGCGATTTCGAGGCGCACGTGGATGGGCGGGGACTTGACTCTGGGTCCCGTGGCACACCCCAGACTCTGACAGGAGGAAGATTTTCATATGCATTTTACTAATTTCCTTTCATCTCTAACAATTCAATTATAGAGAAAGGGCAAATAGCAATATTAAAATATTTCCTCTAACTAATTCCCTTCTAATGTGCACAAATTTTGTGCACCAGGTCACTAGTCTTCTATAATAATAAAAGCATAATGTGCTAATTAATTAGACCAGACAGCCAGACGACCTTCCAGACTAGGCCAGGGCTGTGAGGGCCGAGACCCCTGCACGAATTACCCGCGACGGTAATAAGTGATAAGACAAGAATGAACTGTTGCGAATACTCACACTGTCAGCCTACATCTGTCCTGTCCTTTCAGTGTGATTTCCACTAAAAGCTAAATTACATCCTGGACCCGAAGCAAAGCGACAGGACAAGTCGCCGTGCCCAGGGTCCGGCCACTCCTGCTCTGGCCGGCACAGCTCTAGGCATTCGGAGCCACTGGAAAAGAGCTTCCGCTTTTGGAAGGCAGCATCTGCCCAGCCCGATGGGTCGGCTCAGTGGCTAGAGCGCCGCCTGCAGACTGAAGGGTCCCAGGTTCGATTCCGGTCCAGGGCACATACCCTTTATATCCCCAGGGTGTGGCCTGCAGGAGGCAGCCGACCAATGACTCTCTGTCATCACTGATGTTTCTATCTCCCTCTCCCTCTCCCTTCCCCCTGAAATCAATAAAAATACATGTAAAAAAATAAAAAGGTAAAGTCTCCACTCCGAGCTTGGTCAGGTGTCCCCTCCCACAGGCGCCATCGCCGGAGCCACGCAGAAGGTTCAGCCCTCGGCGCTGGCCCAGCTCGCCCTCCTCCCACACCTGTGCCTCCAGGTGGCGTTTCACCTTCGAGGGCAAACCCAGCACACCATCCTCCCCGTGGCTGGGCTCCTGGCCAGGCCCGGCCGCCGCTCTGCCCCAGGCTCTGCTCTCCCGCCGTCCCGGGCCTGGACCGCTGCTGTCGACGGCCCGGTCTGCGGGCCCCGGGCCGCCCTCGCTGAGTGCCTGTGACGGTGTGCGTTGGGACCAAACATGCTGAGCTGTGGGAAGGCAACAGCTTGTTCATCCGAAGCACCTGATGTCGTCAGTTTAACAGCTGACCTCGGACACGTGGTGTAGAGCCAGGTGGGATGTCCGTTCCGCTTCTGCCTGGGCCCCGGGCACCTGGAGGCTGAGGGGGGGTCACGTGCATCGGTACCTTGGTGTTGAGTCCGGAATGAAACTCGTTTCCGTTAGATGCTTCGCTCGTGCCCACGTGACAGTGCAGCTGCAGGGCGGCTATTTTGGGGTCTGTTGCCACTACAGCCTTCAGCAGACGTGGGTGCCGAGCAGTGGCAGAGAGACTTCTGACAAGCTGCGGTTATTTTTAAAATTAGCACGTGTGAGAGGAAAGGTGTGTTTTGGGGAAGGCAGCTTTTCAGAATGAGTGAGCTTCTCGGGTTATAAATAGCCAGGCCTCTGGCTCCCTGAGTAAACTTCCTGTCGCTTTGCTCGTGGCCGCGGGTCCGAGGCAGGTGACAGGCCGGGAGGACGAGGGGGTGTGGGTGCTGGCGCACGTGGCAGCGTAACCTCCTGTGCTCCGGCCGGAGGGAGGGCGGGTCTGGGCCCCCCCGCGACAGGGACGCCAGGCAGGTTAGGGCCTGGGCAGTGGCTGGAAGAGCCTGGGTTTGAGGGCAGGGCCTTTGAAGGGCAGAAACGATAGGAATAAAGATTCCAGGTCCATCCTGGGCGGCTCGGCGTGTCCCCTCCGGACGTCCAGGCTGAGCGGGCTGTCCAGGTCCCACGCAGGATCTGAGGGCACCACACTCTCGTGGGGACAGCGCCACCTGCCGGCCATGGCAGGGACCTTCCTCTGAAGTCCCCTGGAACCTGCTGACAGGGTTTGGGAGGCTCTGGGCAGGGCCTGTGCCTTGCTCCAGAGGGTGAGGGCGTGGCTGCACCCGGCCGTCCCCATCCCCATCAGGCCGGGTCACAGCCCAGGTCGCGGCAGAGCAGTTGCAGCAACGCAGCTCCAGGTGGTGGACTTGGAGGGGCCCAGGCCCCGAGCAGGAACCAAGGAACAGCAGGTGCTCAGCACCCACTCTCACCGGGCTGCGGCGGGAGGTGGCACTGTTCCCACCTCCTGGGTGAGGGCGCTGAGGCAGAGCGACCACATCGTGTGCTGGGTTACACCGTCATTGTCGATGTGTGAGTGGCCGTAGGAATGAATTTTACTCCCGATAAAACTCCAGCAACTGCATCCTTAAAACCACATGTACGTCATGATTGTATCAACTGTGTACATATCTCTTCAGCCGGTGGCCTTTGGGGTGAAGGAGGAAACTGTATTCAGTGCAAAACAGCTCAAAGGTGACACAGACCACTGTGAGCGGCCGGGGCCAGGCCCTCTCCGGCGCGGCCTGCTCTGCTGTGCGCTGCTCCCTGAGACTTCTCCCGACTCCCGTCTCCCATCTCCCGGGTGTCACTCAGCCGGGGACTCAGCCGGGGACTCAGCCGGGTACTCTGCCCGGGACTCAGCCGGGGACTCTGCCGGGGACTCTGCCGGGGACTCAGCCGGGGACTCAGCCGGGGACTCAGCCGGGGAAGGGAGCTGCGCTCCGGCCGGAGGAGCTGAGCCCGCAGCCCTCCGAGCAGGTGTGTGTGCCTCCGTGCAGGTCTGACCGGCCTCTTTCTAAGAACAAGTCGGCTGTTAATGAACTTCATTGTACGTCTCGGAATCCTGGGTAGTGTAATCAGTTGAGAATTAAATATTTTTAATTCCTGTCCTACTAAAATTACAAGGTCCTACTGGGAAATGTATTGAACATGCTTGTTGTGGTTCATCATGCAGAAAATGGTTGTCTTGAACTTGGTTTTATAGATCGGGATCCTCATGACCAGCCAAAGAGAAGAAGAGTTAGGAAGCATAAGTCAAAGAACAAAGTTAGCCGTCCCTGCAGCGTTCCCGCAGAAGAGGCGGGGTTGGAGGAGCGGCGGGGTCTCTTAGACGAAGGACCGCAGCCGCCGCACGCGGACGGCCCCACCATCAGCAAAAACAAGAAAAGGAAGCTGAAAAAGAAGCAGCGAGTGAAAAGGAAGCGAGCAGCCGGCTTGCTGACCAAAGCCGCCGGCGTCAGCTTCTTGTATGTGCCCGGCGAGGGCGACTCCGAGCCCGGGGACTCCAGCGAGGGGGCCGGAGGGGGCGGCTCCGACGCCGAGGACCCAGGGGACGCCGGGGACAAGGAGGGCCGTGAAGACAGCGTGGACGCCAAGCAGGACGGGGGCGAAGGCTCCGATGGCCAGGCAGAGGGTATCCTCGATTTTTTGAAGTCGACACAGGAAATGTATTTTTATGACGGTATGTTTTTTCCTGTTTTTCTTTTGAATAATGGCATCTACTTATTTGGAAAAATAATCAAAAATAGTATAATATTTAAATGCTTAAAATACAAAATAACCAATATTCAAAATAACCATTAGATTTGAGGCAGAAATGAGAATATTGAAGTTCTTCTCACCAGGACCCGACCAACACTTAGCTTAGCTCAGCACGGCGGGAGGCATCGCCGAGGCCAGGCTCCCAGCACGGGCTCCCGGCTCGCACCGCAAGGTCCGTGTTGGAATATGTTGGAATCGGCTCTATTTCTAAAAAAAAGTGCAATATGCCCGACGTTATCAGGCAAGGAATTTCAATTAAAATAGCTATAGTCAAGATGTTCAAAAACGGGAAATTGGAGGATGTCACCAGTTAATGTGAATCTATTAAGATAATGAAATGGAAACCCTAGATCTGAAAAGTGTAATAAATTAAAAACTCGAACATGAGTTTAGACAGCAGAATAGAGTCAGCATAAAAGACAGCAACTGGCCGGCCGGCCCCAGCAGAGCGACAGGAGGAGGGAGGGCGCGGGAGGCCGGCTGCTGGGACCGGCGGGGGTGGGCACTAGGACAGGGTTTAAGGGGTCACACGTGGGAGTGTTCCACGTCCCTGAAGGCCATAGCCAGATTCTCAGAACGTCCTGAGCTGCAGGCAGGACCGATGCAGACACGCCCGCAGCCCCGGCGGGTGGTGGCCGGTGACGGTGACGGTGACGGGAGAGGACACGCCGTCCTCAGGCGGCAGCGGAGCGGCCGGGCCAGGTGTCCTTGCTGCCCGCAGAGGCCTGACCGTCCGCAGGGCGGTGTCCTGTCCTGGGTGCCCCGCGGCGCCCGGAGCGTGGAGGCTGCTCCCCGGCAGGCGGTGCGGGAGCGGAGCCCAGTTCCCGGGAGCAGCCGCGGGCGCGTGTTTCCCGCTGGGTGGGAGCCCTTCTCCTTCAGTCGCTTCTCGGCCCTGCCTTCCTGTAGGTGTCTCCAGGGGCTCGGACCCCGCCTTCCTGGCCGCCTCGGAGGCGCTGCTGAGGGGCCTGGCCGCCGGCAGCGTGCCCCCCTCCGACCTGCGGGCCCTGGGCCACATGAAGGCGCTGCTGCTGCTGCAGGATCCGGGGGCGCTGCGGCGCGCCCTGCCGGCCTTCGAGGAGCACTGCACCCTGCCGCCAGGTACGCCCCACCGGGGTTCACCCCGCTGCGCCCTGCCGCCAGGTACGCCCCACTGGCGGTCACCCCACTGCACCCCACTGCGCCCTGCCTCCAGGGACGCCCCACCGGGGGTCACCCCACTGCGCCCTGCCTCCAGGTACGCCCCACCGGGGGTCACCCCGCTGCGCCCTGCCGCCAGGGACGCCCCACAGGCGGTCACCCCGCAGGCCAGGATTGCCTCTCCAGACCTGGAGCTGAGGGCGCCGAGGGCCCGTTCCATCCGTTCAAATGGAGTGAAAACTCGTTTCTTCCCCCTTTTCCGTCCGCTCTGCCCGCGATCGCATGAGTGTGTGGTTTGGTCTGGGAGCAGTGGGGGTTCGGGTGGCTTGGCAAGGTTTCCCGGCTGTGGGCGCTCCCGGTGCCGGTCCCATGTGGGCGGTCAGACCCGCAGGTTCTGAATGGGAGAATGGGAGAATGGGATCGGCAGGTGTCAGAGGCAGGGGCTGGATTGGGGGGTCACTGGGTGGGTCCAGAGAAGGGATGGGGGTCCCCTATGAGAGGGTGGGCTGGAGGGGAGGCGAGGGGAGGGGCCCGAGGCTGTACCCTAAACGGGAGAAGTCACAGCCACGTGGCTGCAGGGCGGAGTGGGGCAGGGTGGGGGCGGGGTGGGGTGGCTGCGGGGCGGAGTGGGGTAGGGGTAGGGGGCGGGGCGGGCCCCCCCAGCCTGCCCTCCTTTGGAGTTGGCGGCGCGCACCCTTCTGCCTGGACAGCTCTGCGCAGCCCCGGGCTGAGCCACCGCAGGGACTGCCCGCAGCGGGTGAGGAGCCTCCCCGGGGGCCGAGTCCCCGACAGTGAGGGGCAGGGCCTTCCCCCAGACCGAGACCGTGGCAGGCTGTGGCCCCGCACCGCCGCTGGGCACCGCGGTCAGCCCTGCGTTTGTCCTGCCTCCCGGCGGCGCGGTGAGAGCTCACGCCCAGCCGAACACGGCGCCTGCCGCTTCCGCGGGTTCTTTTTCATTATTATTATTATTATTATTATTATTATTATTATTATTGTTATTGCCTTCGGAGAGGAAGGGGCGGAGAGAGAGACGTCAGGAGAGGCATTGATGGGGCCTCCTGCACGCCCCCCCTGGGGACCAAGCTCGCCCGCGTGGCCGGCTCCGGCATCTGCCACCAGAGCTGCTGTCCGAGGTGTCTGCGGGGCCACCTGGCCCACGGGCTGCCGCCCGCGGTGCCGGTGCCGGCGCCCCGCTGTGTGGTCCTGGTTTTGTTCTGTGCAGACCAAGCCCGCGTGGTCTCCGCCTTCTTCAGTTACTGGCTCACCCACGTGCTTCCTGAGAACCGGGGGGACGGGCCCGGAGCAGCGCCCGAGGAGAGCCCACCGGAGCAGGAGGCCTGACCGGCCGCAGGCGGCTGAGCTCGGCCCGACACAGGGACCTCGGCCCGGGGGGACGGGCCGCCACGGAACCCACTCCGCGCCCCGTCGGCCGGCGCCGAGGCTCCCTGCGCAGCGCAGACCACACGGGAAGCCGCCGATCCCTGAAGGTGCCGGTGTCCTGAACCGCCCCCCGGGAGGCGGGCGTTTATTCCTGTGAGAACCAAGAGTGCACGCTCTGAGGGGAGGAAGCTGTGTACGACGTGTCTGTTTTTATAAAGTTTTAAATGACCTTGTCCCTGAAAGCCCCTGTCTGGAGAATGAGTGCCTTGTGGGTGCTAAGTGCTGTGGCTCAGGCAGTGTCATTCTCGCTGTTTTATCTTCTCCTCCCGCACCTGGAGGGTGGTGTGGGGCACCCGCCCTGCGCAGGGAGCGGCCCGTGTTCTGCCGCAGGATTTGTAAAACTCCCTTCCGTTGGCCGATCTCCACGGTGTGCACTCGCTTCTGTTGCCTTCCCCGTGTCCGCCTCTAACCCATGAGTCCACACTTCGCGGGGCCACGTTGGGGACCCAGCGTCACTTTTCCTCCACGGAAAGAGCACGTTTCTCAGCCCCGACGGCAAACGTCTCAAGCTGTGGGCCTGATGCCTTCCGGTCTCACGTGTTTTCTCCCGCTTCGCTCCGCGCACCGAGCTGGACGGCCTGTTCCTGCCTCTGGCCCATGGCTGCTCTTTCCTGAGCCCCGACTTCACCGTTAATGCTGATGCTGTAACAGCCTCATCGGGTGTGACTGCTGTTAAAGCCCATCTGGTAGCGAGGACTCGATGGGATGGGCCTAGAGGAGCTCCCACAACGCCAGCAATCTGCGAGCCAACAGTTGGGCCCTGCACTTCCCTTCCTGCGGCCGCGGGGCCGTGTGGAAGGCGGTCCGCTCGGCCTCCTCCGCCCGGAGCCCCGAGGGGAGGCGTGTCCCCGGCACTCGGCCTCTGGCTGCACCTGCATCTCCTCGTGGCTTTTCCTGCGGGAACCCACGGGACTGGGACTCGGGTGTCCCCCCACAGCCGCGACCCGGCCCCGAGCGGAGACCCCGGCCCTGGGGGGGAGGGCAGGCTGCCCTGCGCGCTGGACGGGGAGAGGCCCAGGCCTCCGGAGGCCACGAGGGCTGTTCACCGACGGTGAGATGGGGCCTGTGTTCTGGAACACGGGTGGCTCCGCACAGGGGCGTCCTCCCCGGCAGGGGTCCCCGCCCAGCCCTGCGCCTCAGACACAGGCCTCTCCCGTCCGGCTCCCCCCAGGTGTCCCCACGGCCGGTGTGGAGGAAGGGTCCCCCCCCCCAGGTGTCCCCACGGCCGGTGTGGAGGACAGGGACGGAAGGGGACAGGGACGGAGGAGAAGTCACTGTGCCCGGGTGGGAATCGGAGGAGCTGCCGGAGGGAGGCCTCCAGGGTGAGCCCCGGGGGGGGGGGAGGGAAGGGCTCTCCCGATGGAATTAAAACAAGCTCCGACTGACCGAATTGTTACATTCCATTCAAGTGGTCTTTGGATGATGGTCCCAGGACGGAACAGAGGGGCCTTTTAGGGGGTGCTCGGGCACAGCTCTTCACCTCCCCGCGGTGACAGCTGTAGAACAGCCGCTTTGCCTCACTTTCCTCCGGGATTCTACTTATGGGGGGTTTCCTTTTTTAAAAAAATGTTGAAAATACTGCCCTCTCAACACTTTATATTTAACCGCTGAAGGGCTTACTAAACAGCTGATGGTTTCCATAAAGGCTGTTCCTTTTGGCATTATTGTTTACCGACAGGTTTCCGCCAGCCCCCCAGTAGCCCCTTGAGGTCCCAGCGGGCAGCTCCCCAGGTGCCAAGGACGAGGCTGTGGCAGGGGCAGCAGGGGACGTGGGGGGGGGGGGTCAGCGGGAGCCCACCTGCCCGAGGCCTGGGGGCAGCAGGTCCAGTGCTGACCGGCCGGTGGCCCTCCAGGAGCAAGAGCGCCCGAGAGAAGGGCCCGGGCCTCAGCTGAGTCTCACCGCAACCCCTTTCCCTAAATCTGGCCTTGTCTTCAAATTGCTAGAGTTCAGCCACTTTTCACAGACGCTGGGACAGGCTTCCAGGCATTCATTCAGGAGCGGAGAGGGAGGGGCCGAGACCCGGACCCCTGCCGATAAGGAGACGGAGGCCAGAGCGGACCCCTGCCTGCGGGTTTCTGTCTGAACTAAATGAACTCTCTGGCGGCAGAGGTTTTAGCAGTAACTGCACTCCTTTCAACTGGAAACCGCCTCCCCTCCCCAGACCAAAACACCCCCTCCCTGAGGCAGGCAGGAAGGAAAAGGCTCCGAGTGGCCAGGCACAATGGACTCGGGCGGCCGGACGTCCACTGAGTTCAGAAGCTGGCAGCACGGCCGCCGCCCGGGGGGGGGGGGAGGGGGGAGCTGGTGCCCCCGTGGCTGCGGCCGGCGTTTCTCAGGTTCTGTGCGTCCTGCCCGCCCTGCCGGCTGAGCCTGAGCGCGGCTTCTGATTGTGCCGGTTTGGAAGCACCGTGACCTGTTTCCAGTGACGGACTCGAGTTTCAGTTAGCGATGCCTCCGAAGTGCCCGGCTCCCCGCGGCTCATGGTGCCATGCGGTGAACGTGGACGTTTCCTACCTGGAGAATTCCTCTTCAGCCCCTCTCACACACGTTTGTTAACCAGCGGACGCACTGGGGTTCAGGCATGGTACCCTCAGCTCCAGAAACAGGACGCTCCGTTTGCTGCCATCAGCCTCCCTCCCGGAAACCAGCCCCGGACTGGGCACAGTCCAGCAACTAAGATCCTGAGAAGCTGTGGGAGGGCCATCGGGGTATTTTTTAAGAAAATATATTTTCATTGATTTCAGAGAGGGGGAGAGAGAGAGAAACATCAATAATGAGAAAGAATCTTTGATCGGCTGCCTCCTGCACACCCCACACTGGGGATCGAGCCCACAACCCCGGGCATGTGCCCTGACGGGAAATTGAACTGTGACCTCCTGGTTCATAGGTCGGTGCTCAACCACTGAGCCACGCCGGCCAGTGAGCCAGTTCTGGGTATTTTATTCTGTTACTAGGGGCCCCGTGCACGAATTCATGCACCATGAAAGGAACTGTGGGCCGCCAGGCTGCGGTGGGCACAGGGCCAGGTCTCCGCCCACCCTCTGGCTCCCACGTGCTGATGGTGCCGGCCCTGCTCGCACCCACCGATGCTGCAGAGCAATAGGGGCCGGCGGCGCCAGCAGCGGGTGCGAGCATGAGGCAGGACCGCGGCGTGCGGGAGCAAAGAATTTTCAGTAACCACTAGAGGCTCGCCCTGATGACAGCGACCGGCACCTCGCCTTGGTCTAGCACACCCCCCCCCCACCCCCGCTCACCTGCTCCACCATCCCGCCACAACCAACGCCCGCCATGTTCCACACACGCCCTCTGGTGGTCAGCGCACGTCATAGGGACGAGTTGTTCGGTTGTTCTGCCATTTGGTCTATTTGCATATTAGCCTTTTATTATATAGAATTATGCTCCTCTCAGTCCGGGACACACACACCCCCCTCCCCCGGCAGGAATTAACAATAAGGCGCCGACCTTTGGTCTGGGACAATGAGGATGGATGAATGAATGGCCAGTAACTGGCGATGGAGGGGACCACCAGTCCCAGAAGAGTGCGTGTCCTGGTGGACACCCGGGAGGGCCCTCCTGGCAGGGGGTGGGATGGGGAGGGGGCGGGGGGGCTCACCCTTTCCATCCAGTTTCGGACGTGAGGGGTGAATGCTGCCCTCACGAGGAAGTGAGGCTGTGTGGGCACCTTGGCCCAAGACCAAGGCCTCACTCAGAGGGACCTGTGCGGGCCGCCCCAGGGGTTCCCTGAGCTCCGGGGTGGGTGGGGGAGGGGTTAGGGCCCAGGAGCAGAGGGGCCCGGATGGAAACTCTAACAGGGAGCCTCTGGGGCCAGAGGCTGCTGCCCAAGCTGACCTGACGGGTTTCCTGCCGAAGGCAGCCCAGGTCAGGCTCACCGGGCAGGTGCACAGCAGGGGGGCTGACTCAGGGTTCCCGCAGACCCGGGCAGACGGGAGCAGAGAAAGGCAGCCCCGGGGCCAGGCCTGAGGGCCGCCCGGAGGAGGGGGCCGGGCTGGCTCTCCTCACAGGCCTGCTCCTTACCCGGGAGTGAGTTCTGACCCAGAGCACAGCCTGCAGGTGGTACCTCTGAGAGACCTGCAGGGAGCTTCACGCTTGGAGGTCACCATGGAAACCGACTGAGGCAGCCTCCCCCTCCCCCCCTCCGCCAGCCCAGACAGGGCGAGGGTCCCCCTTCCCAGGTGGCAGGGTGAGCCTCACATCGAAGGCTCGGCTGCATGTGCCCAGGAACTTTCTAATTTGGAAAATGCAGGAAGGTGAAGGGCCAGAAAACACATTTCAATGGTCATACATGTGATGGTTGGTCATATTCACAGCACACCATGTGTAATGTCAGGAATGTGAGCTTTACTCATTCACCATCATGTGTAGATTGGATACAGTCAGTGGGGTTTTACATAAAAAATAAGAGAAATAACCCTGCTGGGGGCTCAGTTGGTTGGAAGGTGGTGACATACACCAAAAGGTGGCAGGTTCAATCCCCGGGGGGGGGGGGGGGGACCGGAGGGAACCAATCAGTGTTTCTCTCTCTCTCTCTCTCTCTCTCTCTCTCTCTCTCTCTCTCTCTCTCTCTCTCTCTCTCTCTCTCTCTCTCTCTCTCTCATCAATAAAAACATATCCTTGGGTGAGGAATAAAAACATAAGAACTAAATAAGAACAAATCAGTCTCCTTTCATTTATATCTGTTGTAAATTCCCTATCTATTGCAATGAGCAAATTGCTCATATTTTACAGAGTAGCAAATTCCTTCAACATTCCAAACAGCAAATACTTTTTGAACACCTTGCCTACATATTGTATGTAATAGACCTATATGTAGTGATTCGTTTACATGACTGCATAAACAAAAGTGGAATTTACCTCCGAGCGTCCTTGCCACAGGTAAGCGGCATTACAATGTGTGCAAATCCTTTCAGGGGGTGTTTTTTCTAAGTAGAGCTAACATTGTAATTCAGGTCAATGTGCTCCAAATTCTGTTCTTTCCATTAAATAAAATAATATATATATAATACTAATAAATGTCTGATATGTAATTAACACTCAATAAATACTAGCTGTAGTTTTCAGTTTTATTTCTAGTTATTAATAAATTAAGAGAATTGGTTGATGAATTAATGATTATTATTTCACCAATATTTTGTTACCAGCACTACACTAAGTATAGAATGTATAGGGCCGTGGTCGGCAAACTGTGGCTCGCGAGCCACGTGCGGCTCTTTGGCCCCTTGAGTGTGGCTCTTCCACAACATACCACGGCCTGGGCGAGTCTATTTTGAAGAAGTGGCGTTAGAAGAAGTTTAAGTTTAAAAAATTTGGCTCTCCAAAGAAATTTCATTCGTTGTGCTGTTGATATTTGGCTCTGTTGACGAATGAGTTTGCCGGGGGTTTGAGGACTGAAGGGCATGGAGTGTTATTTTACTATACACCCCCCGTTAAGGGTGGTGCAGAGAAAACCGTGATTGGGAGGATAGTAGGTGTAAATTTTAATACATCAGGATATGAACCTTGATCTTCAAGGACATATTGATCTTCAAGTTCACGCGTTACCTCAATCCTACACAGTAATAATGAGTGTTCCATCTGTCAGGCACGCCTGCCCACGTGGCTCACGGTATGTGGGGGGTGACCTGGCCCACACACCCGTGTTCCCGATCCGGGTCAGCCTCTACTCCCCCACGTCCGGGACAAGGAGCTTGCTACTCGCTGTCTCCCGAGGCTGTTCATTCAGTCCTCACACAGCTTGCGTTTCCGGAAAGTTCTATGTGGCACCCAGACTGTACTTGCATTTAAGATGAACTATGCCAGAGTAAAGTCTCACTAAGGTTAGCTCCAGTCACAGATGGCACAGTTGATTGTTGTTTAAAAAGCTAGAGTTTCTTGCGCAGCCAGTGTGGCTCAGTGGTTGAGCATTGCCCCATGCAGCAAGAGGTCACTGGTTGACTCCCCGTCAGGGCACATGCCCGGGTTTCTGGTTCGATCCCCAGTAGGGGGCGTGCAGGAGGCCGCAGGTCAATGATTCTCTGTCTCATTGATGTTTCTTCTCTCTCTCCCCCCTTCTTCCTCTCCCTCTAAAATCAATGAAAACCATTTTTTCAAAAGTTCGAGTTTCTATACCAGTGAGTTTTCAGGGGCTCTATTAGCCAATAAGGACAAGTCAGGCTAAAATTCGTAGCTTCTTCCTACAAAGGTTCAGTAAGCAGTAGTTCCTAACCACATCCAGAAACAAACTGTGAGTAAGCGTTGTAGCATCTCTTTCAAACTTCAACAAGCATCACTTATTTTACAAAATTCATACATGAATGAACAATGGTCAAATTTCTAGAAATCATGAGGAGTGCTTCTCAGAATTCCAGAATGCCTGAAGACACCCTCCCTTTCCCCCCAGAAATAAAGCAAAATGTTGTTTAAAATTTAGCTTTTTGACACAGTAAGCCTGGCTTTCTCCTTCCAGAGTGTCCTGGATTTGCAGGAGGTTACAGTTTCATTTACGACAGAAAATGTAAAAGCACAGAAGGTGGCCGTGCCCCATGGAAGGGAAGCAGGGCCTGGGCCCGCGCCCTGTGCCGTCTGCGGGAGTGGGAGGCCTAAGCCGGAGCGTCTGCCTTGGTTTCCCTGCGCTGTCTGCGTGTGCCTGAGGCCCTGTTCCCCTCCTGCCTGAGTTTTGTGACCTGTTTCACGGTTTTTACTGCAGCCGTGCTGTGCAGCAGAGCGTTTGACAGTGGGCCCCGGGTACCAGCTCACGAAACCCGTCGTGTGTGGGTAGCGTGTGCGGTAACCACTGCCCGTCTATGTATCCGGTCCATGAGCCTTGGAAGGCCAGAAGCGAAGCTGGTGTGGCCTGGTTTGAAATGGTGTCTGCGCACATTTCTAACATTCTCACACGTGGCCGCGAAGGAGGCGCTCCCTCACTCACTTTCCGCCGGGTGGGGTGTTTTTCGGCGGTGTGCTCTGGATTCCAGGAGTTTGTCCTGTTTGTGCCTGGGGGGTCCAGAGCTGGGGGGTCCAGAGCTGTTTTATCTCAGGATCCTGTGCCTGGCGGAGAAGGTCAGGTGTCTGGCTGCCCACGTGCCCGCTGGATAAAGCTGGGCTAATCC
Source organism: Eptesicus fuscus (assembly GCF_027574615.1). Taxonomy (NCBI): domain Eukaryota; kingdom Metazoa; phylum Chordata; class Mammalia; order Chiroptera; family Vespertilionidae; genus Eptesicus; species Eptesicus fuscus. Next base: position 102,427,103 of record NC_072480.1, on the reverse strand, counting down.
CACCCGGCTCCGGGGCCCTTCCAGACCCTACCCCCTCGCCCAGCGGGCCCGGTGCCTGTCACCGCTGGTCTGCGCTGGGCTTCTGCAGGCCTCTCCCTCCCGCAGACAAACTCAGAGCCTCTTTTCAGTTTAACAGTTTCATTGCTGATCACTTTGGAGTAAAACCCAAAAGGTACATTTGATTTTTTAAAAATATATTTTATTGATCTTTTACAGAGAGGAAGGGAGAGGGATAGAGAGTTAGAAACATCGATGAGAGAGAAACACCGATCAGCTGCCTCCTGCACACCTCCCTCCTGGGGATGTGCCCGCAACCAAGGTACATGCCCTTGACCGGAATCGAACCTGGGACCTTTCAGTCCGCAGGCCGACGCTCTGTCCACTGAGCCACACCGGTCAGGGCTGATTTTTTTATTTTTATAGTAGTAATGAAGTTATAATACTTAAGAAAAATGTGCACAGAGCTGTCCAGTTCTGGGATCTCTCTATAAATTTTTAAGTGACTCAAGTAAACACATGAATATAGAGTTAGTGTGAAACTGTAAGCAATACTGAAGTATGTCAGGTAAAAAGCTTCTCCGAGGAAGTTAGTTTGCTTGGCGGGAGGGTAGCATATTTAAATTTGATAGATACTCAGAAATGGACCCAATTTGCCTCCAACAGTTTCTTTTTTTCTTTAAGATTTTTTATTGTTGTGTTTTGTTTTGTTTTTTGGTGGGGAAGGGGGGAAGAGGAAGGGAGAAGGAGAGAAATATCAATGTGAGAGCGAAACACCAATCAGCTGCCTCCTGGGGATGGAGCCTGCAGCCCATGCGTGTGCCCTGACAGGAATCACACCGCAGCCATCCACAGGGCGACCCCAACCAGCGGAGCCCCCAGCCAGGCTCTGGCCTGGTCACTGGGTCCACCTTTAGACATCGTTACCGCTTTGGCAGGTGGGGAGGGGGCGTTTCGTGTTAACTTGCATTTTTCTGATTGTAATGGAGGTGAATGTCCTTTTGCTTTGTATTGTTCAGCTCTTTCCTGAGACAGGAAGTAAGTCATTTTGTGCTTTAAGGGAACCTGAGGCTGGGTGAGCAGGAAGGGGACGCACTGCTCCAGGTGGGGTGCAGGCTGGGGTCTCCCAGCTCGCGGACAGGAGTGTAACCGCAGCTAGAAAAGCACCAGCGACAGGCTCTCAGGTTCCCGGTGTTAACGAAAAAAAAACCATTGAAACCTGTAAAGAATTTTGTGAGTTTATTTGAGCCAAACTGTCGACATATGCCGGGCAGCAGAACCTCAATGAATTGAGATAATGCTCCTAAGAATGGCGGGTTACATCTGTATTTATACATTGCCATCAAAGGAGGGACATAGGTCGGCCAGGTGAAATTCATTGTGACGGATTAAGGAGGTGGGATAAAGTCAAACGGTGGGAAACCCCTGGGATTGGATAAAAAGTAAAATGATGGACACACACTTAGGTGGGTACAGGAACAATTAACATGATAATGAAGGAATTTGAGGCATCTGTCCTGGCGCCCACCACATTTGGTTGTGCCCCAGGGGCTCCAGCGAAAGAGGAAGTTACAAGTTACCCAGACATCTCACAGATACGTTATCTTAGAGGCAAAAAGGCCAATGGGCTCAGGAAAGATCTAAGTTGATCTTCGTCAGGGAAAATATCGGCCTAGGACATGACTGCCCACCATAACCTGTTTGTAGTTAAATATTTAATTTTCAGACCATCCTTTGTGGTTATTTCAGGTCTCTGAGTTTTCAAGACTGCCACGCAGGCCTCCCCTGAGCTTGTCAGGTTAGCGGATGGATTCTTTTGTTCACACCGGTGCCCGGTGCCACGTGCGGGTAAAACCCCTCAGAACCGGTCACTTCCTTCCCTCCCCGGAGGGCGGACCGGGCGCCCCCGAGCGCTGCGGGGTTCCCAGGTGGCTGGTGTCGCCAGGCCTGGCCCGGGGTGGACCGTGGACCCGGCAAAGCCCCTCCGTGTCCCCTCGGTCCGGACACAGGCCACCCCGCTCGGAGGGCCGAGCCTGGGCCGCAGGGGCTGGTCCCCGGGGCGCACCTGCCGGCCTGACTTTCGGGGCTCGCCCGCCCCTGCAGGTGCCCATCCCCACGTCCCACCTCCCGGCGAGAAGCCCCCGGTCCGGCGGGAGGCGCTGCGCACGGGGACCGCAGCCCCAGCCCCCGCGGGCGGGACGGTGGCTGTCGGGGCGCGGGCACCGCGGATGCACCAGGCCCTGCGCGCGGGTGGCCTTCGCTCCAAGGACGCGGGGTCACCGGCCGGCGAGGCTCGGGACGGCACAGCGACCGCTTCCCCAGCCCCTGGAGCCCCCGCCCCGAGCCGGCTGTGGGCATGCGCACTGGCCCGCCCCGCGGCCCGCGGCCGTTGCCATGGAGACCGGAACACGAGTGCCCCGCCCCCCGCGCCAGCGCCCGGTGGACATGGCCGCGCCCCACGCCAGGGTGAGGGGTCGACCTGGGTGGGGGCGGGGAGGCGGAGGGGGCGGGGCCTCGTCCTGGGTGGCCCGGTAGGGGCGGGGCCTGGCCGGGGGCGGGGTCCCCGAGTGGGGGCGGGGGCGGGGGCGGCCTGGCCGGGGATCTGCCGGGGTGGGTTCGGGTCCGGGATGGTGCTTGGGGCGCGGGGGCCGGGGCCGGGGCAGTGCGCGGGGATCCCGTCCCGAGTGGACGTGGGGGCCGGAGGTGGGTCGGGTGCCCGATGGAGGAGGGGGCGCAGGGCGGGTCCGGGTCCCGGAGGGTGATGTGGCCCCGCCCGGCCGTCCCCGCCCCCTCGCCGCGTCCGGGCCTCGCTGGAGCCGCCGCCCGAGCTTCCGAGCGCCGCGGGCCGGCCGGAGGGGCGCACAGACCCGCGGACGCCGGGCCGGACGAGCATGTGGAAGCTGAGCCGCAGCCGGGTGCTCCTGGACGAGCCGCCCGAGGAGGAGGACGGACTGCGGGGGGAGCCGCCGCCCAACGCGGACGCCAGCGGCGCGCAGGTGGGGGGCGCGCAGGTGGGGGGCGCGCAGGTGGGGGGCGCGCAGGTGGGGGGCGCGCAGGTGGGGGGCGCGCAGGTGGGGGGCGCGCAGGTGGGGGGCGCGCAGGTGGGGGGCGCGCAGGTGGGGGGCGCGCAGGTGGGGGGCGCGCAGGTGGGGGGCGCGCAGGTGGGGGGCGCGCAGGTGGGGCCCGGGCTGCGTAGACCGGGGCGCGCAGGTGAGGTTGCGCCGGAGGGGAGGGCGGCGCGCGGGAACCGGGGCGCACAGGTAGCGGCGCGCAGGTGCGGCCTGGGCCCGCGGCCCGTTAGGATCCCCAGGCGTGTCCCGGGTCGCCGCCATCGTCTGTGGGGAGCACCCCACGCGGGGTCGGGAACGCGACCCAGGGGACAGGGCACCTGCGGCGCGTGGCCGTGGCCGTGGCCGTGACTGAGGTGGAGGCCACCCGGACCCTAGCCAGGCCCCCACGCGGGACGGATCGCGGGCAGGTCCGGGCCCCCGGGGGCGGTGCCCGCCGGCGGAGACCGGAAAGCGCTCCACGACCCCAGCTACGTGCCAAGTGGGCGAAACACTTGTTTGGATCAGCAGCCGCTTCCTGTCCGCGAACCTCGGGTGCCTGGAGGAAGGCGCGGATGACCTTTCTGCGGAGAATGCAGCACCGGCCCTGCAGGTTCCAGACGCGCTCGGAATGCTCAGAATTCCTCCGTGGGAAGGGTCCCCGGCGGAGCCCGCGTGCGCGCCCTCCCGCCCTGCCGCCCTCCCCGCTCCTTTTTCCGACGCGTGTTGGCGTGTGCGTTCCGGGCCGTGGAATGGAGGTCGGAAAGGAGGGGCCCCCTCGCTCTCGCTCTTGAAGGCGGCCCCAAAGTCCCTTTCTGTTCAGCGTCTGGGAACGAACGGCCGGTGAAGCTGTGGGAAGTCTCTCTCTCAGGACCGGTCCCCAGTCCGGGGCGGTTTCCGTGGGTCCGTGAGTCTGAGCCTTTGGTGCCGGTTCTGCCCGAGCTGCTTTCCGAAGTTGCTTTTTGACAGCGCGGACCTGTTTTTATTTTTTAATCTCCAAACCGCAGGATTCCTCTAAACAGCAGCTCTCCCGGGTAGAACGATGAGCACGGAGTTTCACTCCAGGTAACTCTGTGGAGTAAAGATGAGCGGGATCGTTTTTTGGATGAACTTTAACATTTTAAATTGGCCCTGTGTTCCGCCTCCCTTTCTCCTGAGGAGTCCTACAGCCCGTGTGTTCTCCTCTGGTTCTATTCTGGACCGTGTGTTCTCCTCTGGTTTTATTTTTTTTTCTTTCTCACGGAAGAAAACGCTGGAAGAATGGGAGCTTGGACAGCAGCACGGGTTCAACCCTTAGGAAGGTTGTTGCATTTCTGATTTTCTAGTTTACAGCTTGGTGTCTGCATCCTTCTGTTAACGGTGTGTTTTTGTGTGGGTTTTAATCGGGTATTATTTTTATGTGCTTTTATTGACCTTAGAGAGGAAGGGAGAGGGGAGAGACACATCAGTGATGAGAATCATGGATCAGCTGCCTCCTGCACGCCCCCCACTGGGGACCAAGCTCACAACCTGGGCATGTGCCCTGGCTGGGAATTGAACCCTGACCTCCTGGTTCATAGGTCAAGCTCAACCGCTGAACCACACTGGCTGGGCTTAATTAAGAAGTTATTTTGTTAGGGACCCAGCAACACTGAGTGGAAAAGACCGACTTCCCGTCTGTTACGTCCCCACATGCACAGCTCCCCCTCTCCCAGCACCCCATTCCGGGGAGCTGCAGGCCCTCAGCACAGGGCCCTCCGACCTGCCCTACAGATTCTGCCACAAATGTAACACGAAGTGTGTCCAAGGTCATAGGGTCACCGAGCCCCGCGGCCCGGAACCCCCTTATTCCGCTTACTCCCGCTCCCGCTCCCATCCCGGTACCCCACCAATGACCACCTCCATTTCCCAAATGCCTGAGGCTGGGGATCTTGCAGGGGGGGGGGTGGCCTTGTCACTCCGTCACAGGCACGGAGTGTCCGCCCCCCTTTTCGGGGTTTGAGCGCTCCTGCCTTGTTAGCTGAATACATCCCTTCCCCTGGCCGGGGGGACCCCAGGTCACCACCCCTGCGGCCGGACATCGCGGTCGCTTTCACGCTGTCAGTTTTGCGGGAAGCTGCTAGGAGCATCCGGACGCAGGCTTTGTGCGGACCTAGGTTTTTAACTGGATGGATCCACACCGAGGAGCGCAGGTGCTGGGTCTCGTGGTGAGAGTGGGTTCGTGTTGTGGGACCCCCACGCTGTCTTCCTCTGCGGCTGCGCCCCCCGTGTCCCCGCGGTTCCTGCCGCCCGTGTCCCCGCGTCCTCCCGCCGGGGCGGGGCGGGCTGGGCTGTGGGCTCCCCGGGCGCAGGGGCTCCGGGGCTCTCGGTTGCATGTCCTGAGGCCGTGGGCGTGGAGCGTCTTCCCACGCGCTTCCCTCCTCCGTGGTGGCGTGTCTGTGACGGTCGGTGGCCCATTTTTATTTTATTTTAATTTTTAATTGACTTTTCACAGAGAGGAAGGGAGAGGGACAGAGCTAGAAACATCAATGAGAGAGAAACATCGATCAGCCGCCTCCTGCACACCCCCCACCAGGGGGTGTGCCCGCAACCAAGGTACATGCCCTTGACCGGAATCGAACCTGGGACCCCTTCAGTCTGCAGGCCAACGCTCTATCCACTGAGCCACACCGGTTAGGGCTGTGGCCCATTTTTAATAAAACTACTGACTTCGGTTTTTTTATTGTTGAGGTTTAAGGGTTCTTGGTGTGTTTTGAACAGCAGTGCCTTATGGGCCGTGTCTTTCCCAGTAGTCCCTCCTGTGGTTCTTTTTCATCTCCTGGCAGAGTCACTTTCAGAGCAGAAGTGTCTAATTTTAGTAAAGTACAGGGTGTCCGTGATTCCCTTCATGGATTGTGTCTTTGTGCCTGAGAAACTGCCACCACCAAAGCCATGAGGATTTTTCCCGTTGTCTTCCAGGAGTGAGACTCGGCCGGGTGGCTTTTACATTACTTCATTAAGGGTATCTATAGTTTAATGTGTTGAAGAAACTTTGCTAGAGAAAAACAGATTTATTTATTTTTTTTACTCTAAATTTCATTCCTTCTGGAGGATTGGTCTTTATCCCAAAGCCAGTTTCTGTTAGAATTAAATTCGACAATTCATGGCAAGTCTACCATAAAACTTCTGCCTACACATTTTTGTTTTAAAGTTGGAAGGAGTAGGAAGCAGTGTGAGAAGGATGCACCGATGCGTGTTTCTCCGTCCTCGCCTCGCGGCCCCGTGCCCCGGCGGTCAGCTGTGCCGCGGAGCCACTCCGTCTTGTTCTGGAAAGGGGTAGAGTTTGCACTCAGATGTGCACGTTGAGCTTCACACAGCGGTAATCGGCTGTTTTTAAAAAGAAAAAGTAGCTTAGTGTGAGGTTCTAATACGTTAGAAATGCGAGGCATGTGGAATCATTATTTGGATTAAGGAACACTGCATTGTTCCTAAAATAGTTTTCACACTGAAAATAAATTCCTCTGGGCTTCTCCTTGAACTTTTTTTAAAGTGAATTTGCACTATATATATATATATTTTAGTAAAGTACTAAATCAATATATATAAAGTTGATTTCAGAGAGGAAGGGAGAGGGAGAGAGAGAAACATCAATGATGAGAAAATATCATTGATCAGGTGCCTCCTGCACACCCCGCACTGGGGATCGAGCCTGCAACCTGGGCATGTGCCCTTGACTGGAATCGAACCCGGGATCCTTCAGTCCACAGGGCGATGCTCTATCCACTCAGCCACACCAGCCAGGGCTGTTGAGCTTTTCCTTTGTCATGAACACACATCTATTTTTATTATAGTAAACAGTGAGGTTAGAAGGTGAAACATTCACTGCAATCTATATTATAAAAAGCAACTGGCCATAACGCCGTGACGCCGTAATGACCAAAGACCGGTCACCAGGAGATGCATGGATCATCTCTCCGTCCCTCCCCACCCCCACCCCCAACCCGCGAGCCGCTCTCGGCACCAAGGCAGGGCTCAGGGCTCACGTGGCGTGGCCCACAGACTCCGATCATAGCAAGGCTGGCAGCCAGCAGGCGGGCAGGCAGGCAGGGTGGCGGGTGGCTGGGCTCGGTGAGGCTGGCGTGGTGAGGCCCACGTGGGTGGGCGGGGCTGGGAGCTCGGCGAGGTGCGAGCGGGTGGGCGGGGCTGCGCGATTTTGGGCGCTGGGCTTCTAGTGGTTTAATGATAAGGAAAGACGAACAGGGTTCAACGAGCCCTCACTTCAGCCCCGGTGGCGGGCAGTGCCAGCTGTCTCCTGGGCCTCCCCCGGGCCTCGCCTCTGCTGCAGGTTCCGTGGGGCCTCGGCGGGACCATGAGGTGCCAGGCGGTTTGCCCGTGGGCCGCTGGGCTGTGGGGGCCGATGGGCTGTGGGGGCCGATGGGCTGTGGGGGCCGCTGGGCTGTGGGGGCCGCTGGGCTGTGGGGGCCGCTGGGCTGTGGGGGCCGATGGGCTGTGGGGGCCGATGGGCTGTGGGGGCCGATGGGCTGTGGGGGCCGATGGGCTGTGGGGCCGATGGGCTGTGGGCCGATGGGCTGTGGGCGCCGATGGGCTGTGGGCGCCGATGGGCTGTGCGGGCCGATGGGCTGTGGGCGCCGATGGGCTGTGGGCGCCGATGGGCTGTGGGGGCCGATGGGCTGTGGGGGCCGATGGGCTGTGGGGGCCGATGGGCTGTGGGGGCCGATGGGCTGTGGGCGCCGCTGGGCTGTGGGGGCCGATGGGCTGTGGGCGCCGATGGGCTGTGCGGGCCGATGGGCTGTGGGCGCCGATGGGCTGTGGGCGCCGATGGGCTGCAGGGCCCGGGGTGTGCGTGGGGACTTAGCCAGCAGCCACACTAATGCCCCGGAAACAAGCCTCGGAGAACCCTGGGCACAGGTTCATGTCGCCATTTTAAAAGGCTTGGAGATCCTCCTAGGCATTTCCCCGAAAACGCCCAGGGAGTCATGTGCTCCTCAACCTGCTTTGGGGATCAGAAGGGCCCGGGTGGGGAACCTTCTTGTGGGCGACAGGCGCAGCCTCGGGGGGCTCGGATGCGTGCGGCTGAGGTTCGCGAGGGGTGCGGGGTGCGGAGTGGGGAGTGGGGGTCGGGGTTGGGGGAGGCATGGGCTCAGCTGGTTGGTGGACGCTCCACCCGAGCTCAGAGAACCAGCACTCGGAGGCCTGCATTGTGGGGTGGGGGGTGGGGTGCGGGCTTGGGCAGGAGAATGAGGGCTCGAGCAACACTCACCGCTGGCTGCTTCCCACTGAGCCGTGGGCTTGCATGCGCGTGTGTGCACATGTGTGTGCGTGCGTGTGTGTGTGCATGTGTGCATGTGCGTGTACGTGTGCACGTGCTTTTGCATGTGTTTGTGCATGTGCATACGTGTGTGTGCGCGCGCGCCGTGTAGCGCCCCCTCGTACGGACACAGACTTGGGAACCCCCCGTGGGGCCGTGAGCAGGCAGGTCTGGTCTCCTTACAACCTGCGCGGAAGCCATTGCCCGGCCCTGAGCAGACGTTTCCGGAGGTGGAGCCGCGGTCAGCGGCGTGTCCCTGGTACCTGGTCGCCGTGGTTCTCCGTGGGCTTTGTGATTGTCCATGATATTCCCTGGGCTCTGTGATTCTCCCTGGGCTCCGTGATTCTCCGTGATTCTCCGTGGTTCTCCGTGATTCTCCGTGGGCTTTGTGATTGTCCATGATATTCCCTGGGCTCCGTGATTCTCCGTGATTCTCCGTGGTTCTCCGTGATTCTCCGTGGGCTCCGTGATTCTCCCTGGGCTCCGTGGGCTCCGTGATTCTCCCTGGGCTCCGTGGTTCTCCGTGATTCTCCGTGGGCTCCGTGGTTCTCCGTGGGCTTTGTGATTGTCCATGATATTCCCTGGGCTCTGTGATTCTCCCTGGGCTCCGTGGTTCTCCGTGATTCTCCGTGGTTCTCCGTGATTCTCCGTGGGCTCCGTGTTTGGGAATTCACCCCAGTCCACGGCTGGGGAGCCGTCCTGTCTTTGCAGCCGTGAGGCCCATGTCTGGCCAAGGGTGCGTGTGCCTGGCCCACGGTGTCAGCCGGCACACATGCCGCGTCTTGTTCGCGGTCCGGCTCCGTGTGGCTCGAGTTTAGTGCTTTTCGGTGCTGACGCTGCTGTTTCGAACGATCCGGGCTCCCCGGGTGGAGGCCGGTGTGTCCGGCGGAGAAAGCGCGCTGGGCGGGCTGAGCAGCAATACGGGGCCTGTGCATAAACACGCGTGACACAGGTTAGGATTGACTGACGAACACGTGTGACCGGGGCTCACAGTCCCTGCCTGTGTTTCCCGTGAGAGCAGCGATTCGGGACTTGTTGTTAATTCGTGTCCCCGTGACGCCCACAGCGCGGCCTCCCCCAGGGGACTCGCCCCGCTGCACAGGGAGGGGCTGCGGGAGGTAGAAGAGCTTCGTGACGTCATGGGCCGCTGACAGTTGGAATCCAGTTTCTCTGAGTTTAAACTTTTGGGACTCTGTTTCTCTAACGCCACAGGTCATGAATTTGCAACCGTTTTTCTTTGTTTTTCAAATACATTTCGTCTTACAAAAATCCAGGCCCCACGGTCAGTGCCTGAGGAGCACGGACAAAACTGTTTCGGCTCCGACTCCAGCACAGCAGCTGCCCCGTTTGCTTCCCCTGGTGCTTAAGCGCTGGACGGGGGTGTGCAGGGGGGGCCGCCCTGGGGGGCCGTTCCCGGGATCAGGAGGCCTGCCCCCCGCCTCCTTTTCACCTGGACTCTAGGAGCCGCTCGGACAAAGGAGGTGCTGTGTGCGGAAGGGACTCTCCCGGGACACGAGGCGCAGGTGGAACCTTCCATGGGCTTCTGCAGTAGGTGACGTGTCTCTGTCCGGAATATTTCTAGCAGAAAAAAAGTTCCTGTGTTTTGGAGTCTAGTTGACAAAGGAATGGATTGTGTCTCTTGATTGGGATTTTTCAGGTTCTTAGAAACTGACATTTTAAGCATCTTGGTCCATCTGGCTGCTGGGAGGTGCCCAGACTGGGTGCCTGACCACAGAGCTCACCCCCGCTGTGGGGGGCCTCTCCGCTGCGGGCTCCTCACGGGGCCCCCCGGGACACGGGCTGGGCCCCGCCTGGGACACGGGCTGGGCCCCCCTGGGACACGGGCTGGGCCCCCCCGGGACACGGGCTGGGCCCCCCCGGGACACGGGCTGGGCCCCCCTGGGACACGGGCTGGCTCGCTGCCTTCAGAAGGTGCTGATCGCCCTCAGGAGGGCTCCACCTCATGACCTTCTCACCTCCACAGCCCGGCCTCCTCCTGCATCACCTTGGGGGGCAGGGTGTAAACAGGTGGATTTGGGAGGACACAGACGCCCCACGGCAGCCTTGTAGACCGTGAAGACAGAGCAAGGTTTCTCGGGGTTTCTCGGGGTTTTGCGGGAGGGCCGGCATGAGGAGCCCGTGTGGGAGCCGTCCGTGCGGACCGGCACCGGGGGCTGCGCGGGGCGGTGAGCGCTCACGGATCAGTGCTGCTCGTGCCTGCGAGCCAGTGCGACCAGGAGCGCGGCCCCCGCGGCCCCATTGCCACGTGGGGGTGTTTGTGGGGGGTTGTTTGCTGGCTTGTTCTGTGAATCCTCACTCGGGGATATTTTTCCCATTGATTTTTAGAGAGTGGAAGGGGGAGGGGGAGGGGGACGGAGGGAGAGAGAGAGAGAGAGAGAGAGAGAGAGAGAGACATCGACATCAAGCGGTTGCCTCCCACACGTGCCCAACCAGGGCCGGGGTTGAACCTGCGCCCAGGTGTACACTGTTGACTGGGAATCGAACCCTTGACCATTTGGTGCACAGGCCGGCGCTCTAACCACTGGGCAGCCCGGCCAGGGCTGTGGATTTCATTTCGGGTCAGTGCAGTTCCCCACACGTGTCGATGCGTGTGTTCCTGTCAGGCGGGCACGGTTACAGGAAGGCTGTCGCTTCCATTGGCACGTCAGTGAAAGACGAAGTCGTCACTAGAGAGCTTGATGTTCATGTTGGCTGGAGAGTTGCTGTGGAGGTAAAGACTCCGTTACCTACCTGCCGGCCCTGCTGAGAGCGAGGAATCCCCGCGGTCCGTCTACCGCTCGTCCTTAGCTTCCGGTGGGTGTTTGAAAAGGACACGAGGCAGAAGCTCTCCGGGGAGACGGTGGAAGGGGCCGCGTCCAGGCTCCGATGGCTGTTCAGTCCGCCTGGGAGACGGGGCCGCGCGGGAGCGGCTCCCTGGCTGTCGGCTCTGAGCGCGGCTCCTGCTGTTCGAGGGCAGAGGGCACCGGGGCGCCCAGAGATAAGGGCGCAGGATGGAGAAAGGTTAACGCAGGTCCCCGGGGAGACGCCTGGGAATGACAGGCCTGTGAGGCTGACCTGACCTCCTCCCCCGACAGGGTGTGGGTGGGAACCCGGCCCTGTGCCTACGAGTCCCTGGGACATCTACCGGGACTCCCCCTCCCACCCTGCTCGGGCTCAGGACTCCATAAACACTTCATTGCTGCCTCCAGGGCACAACAGGGGAAAGAGCTCGGCCGGTGTTGCTCAGTGGTTAGAGCGTTGGCCTGCGGCCTGAAGGGTCCCAGGTTTGATTCTGGTCAAGGGCACAGGCCCAGGTTGTGACAGGGCTTGATCCCCAGTGTGGGGTGTGCGGGAGGCAGACGATCCATGATTCTCCCTCATCACTGATGTTTCTCTCTCTCGTTCTCTTTCTCTCTAAAATCTCTAAAAATGTGTATTTTTTAAAAATAGGGGAAAGAAAACCAGAGAGAAAAAGGACTCAGCGCTGCAGCAGGTGGAGGGACCCCAGGGAGCCGAGGGCGTGCGAGGCCAGTCCGCTCCCTGAGGCCGCCACGGGCTCGCAGCCCGCGGGCACCTGGCGGCGGAGGAGGCAGCCGGGCACTGCCCCGGCCTCGCTCCCCGGCCTGGAACCTGTTCAAACAGCCGGTGGCCGGGCCTCGGCAAAGAGCCCTTTGTGCTCCTGCGGCCGCCGCCCGCGGGGACCGGTCCGGCCGAGCCGCCGGCTGCTGACACATTAAAATTGCAGAGGCACCCGAGCCGGGAGCTGAGCCGCTCCGTGTCGGCGTCCCCCCCCCACAAACACGGGGACACTTTCCACATCAGAGTCTCCTGTTTCCTCACGTGTTGCTCACTCGTCTGCTTGGCCTTTTCTGTGGATTCGGACAACTTTCCATGTTGAGGAGATGGGTTTTCACTGTCATATTTGGCTGTTGCTTTTTCGAATTCACAAGGAGCCATAGTGTTTGTGATTGAAAGAAGCAGCACCCCCGCCCCCCACTCCGCCCCCCGAGATTCTGCTCGGAAGTTTCCCGGGGCCTCTCCTCCCCGTTAGAGGAATGGCTGAGGGGGGCTGCTGGGTGGTTCTGGGTTAGAGAGAAGATGGGAACCTTGCGGAGCTGGTGGCCAGAGAACAAGTGGCCAGCGTGTCAGTGGCGGCGGGTCAGCACCAGCGCACGTGGTTAGCCAGTACCAAGCGGGGTCCGTCGGGGCGTGCGGTCGTGCTGCGCGTGTGGGATGCACGGCGTGGCCTCAGCGGCCTGTCCCCCACGGAGGAGCAGCCTGGCTGCCTATGGACAGACGGGACGCCCCCCCCCCCTCAGGGGCCTGCGGAGCCCGCCCTCCCTCCCGGCTCTGGTCTCTGATGGTGACCCTGTTGTCATCAGCGTGCTCTCCGATGGGTATTTTAAACGTGCTTTCCGCAGGGGGAAGGAGGGCTGCCCCCGCACATGGCCTCTGCAGCGCGGGTGCCTGGCGTGTGGCTGTGGCCCCTGAGCAGACAGATGGACGGCTGGGCCCGGGCGGCGGGCGCCCTCCCTCCTGGGGGCTCCCTCCTGCCGGGAGGTCCCCCTGGGGGCTCTGGGTCAGGGGCCTCCACTCCCCGCGGGGCTGGCCACGGCCAGCAGCCTGGCGCTCTCACCTGACACAGCTGGGATCGGGTTCCGCAGGTGACAGCCTCCTGCACGGCTGGGACCGCTCTCTGACTCAGCGTGCCCGGCAGCCTGGGGGAGCTCCCACCTCAGAGTGGCGGGCAGAGGGCCGGGCTGTGCGGGGACCTGGCACGGCAGCCTCCGGCCTGGCTCACTGCTCCCTCCTCGGCCTGCGAGAACCCCATCCCCAGGCTCCAGGCCCAGGGGACAGGCACCCGGCCCTCTGCCCTCGGCCCTGGGTGTCACCGCATCACCCCAGGGCACCGGCCGTGCTCTTGGTTGAGGGTCTCAGTCCCTCACGCCCCAGACAGACTCCGGAGTCCCAGGTGCCGGCCTAGGACGCGGCCGACCCTGCGGAGGGGTGCAGAGGGTACCCCGTAAGCAGCCTGTGTAAGCGCTGGTGCTCCGTGGGGTCTGGACGGGAGGGTGTGGGCACAGGGACGGCCAGGAGCCAGGCGCGCGGTCCCTCTGCTTTGCAGGCCCTGGAGTCCTGTTGCCATTTGTCGCCTCAGGGTCACTCGGCTGCTCTCGCTCCGGTAAAGGCTGTGTTTTGATCGTTGTCGGAGCAGGGGCACCGGCAGCCGGGACACAGGCGGGAGCTCTGTCACGGGCACGGGTGCCAACACGGCTTCCGGCTGCGGGGGCCGTCGGCGTGGCCCCGGGGCTGCTCAGACGGAGGCTGGTGGGTCCTCGCGGGGCGCGGGGCACGGGACTGGCACACACCGTCTGCCAGGTCCTCGTCCATCCGGGACCCCACTGTCGCGAGCCTGGCCCCAGGGGTGGCCTCCGGGTTAGCTTTTGGGGACGACGTGGAGCTCGCTCCCCGGCGCTGGGTGGCCCTGGGCGGCCGCAGGAGCCTGGCACAGCCCTCAGTTCCCTTTCCTTTCATGCTGCAACAGGAACATTCCAGAGTCTGTAAAGCGAGGTCTGCCCCCGGGAGCCGCCCTCTGCTCCCCTCCCCTCCCCTCCGCCCCCCTGATGAGAGAGAGAGACCACCCACAGAGTGAGTGGGGCTCCGGGATGCGGGATGGCCCTGCTCTGACAGCGCGTGCCTCTGGGTCTGAGGCCGGGCGTAGGCGCTGGACGCACCCCAACTGCAGAACCGTGGCCCCAGGATGAGCAATAGGCCTTCCCTCCTCTGCAGCCACCGTGGGATGGCGGGGCCTCTGACCTGCAGGGACCCATCCAGGGGTCACAGCTCGGCCGCCCCGCCTGGGTGAGGGCAGGGCAAGGATGGGAGGACGGATGGTCACTGCAGTGGCTGTCCTCACAGCGGAACGGCGGAGGTCGCCTGCCGCTGAGGGAGGAGGAGCTGCGACCCCAGGGGACGGGGCCCAGCTTCTCTCCAGGCCCAGCTTCTCTCCAGGCCCAGCTTCTCTCCCAGGGCCAGCTTCTCTCCAGGCCCAGCTTCTCTCCCAGGCCCAGCTTCTCTCCCAGGGCCCAGCTTCTCTCCCAGGCCCAGCTTCTCTCCAGGCCCAGCTTCTCTCCCAGGCCCAGCTTCTCTCCCGGGCCCAGCTTCTCTCCCGGGCCCAGCTTCTCTCCCGGGCCCAGCTTCTCTCCTAGGCCCAGCTTCTCTCCCAGGCCCAGCTTCTCTCCCAGGCCCAGCTTCTCTCCTAGGCCCCGCTTCTCTCCAGGCCCAGCTTCTCTCCCAGGGCCAGCTTCTCTCCAGGCCCAGCTTCTCTCCAGGCCCAGCTTCTCTCCCAGGGCCAGCTTCTCTCCAGGCCCAGCTTCTCTCCCAGGGTCAGCTTCTCTCCAGGCCCAGCTTCTCTCCCAGGCCCAGCTTCTCTCTCCCAGGCCCAGCTTCTCTCCCAGGGCCAGCTTCTCTCCCAGGGCCAGCTTCTCTCTCCCAGGCCCAGCTTCTCTCCCAGGGCCAGCTTCTCTCCCAGGGCCAGCTTCTCTCTCCCAGGCCCAGCTTCTCTCCCAGGGTCAGCTTCTCTCCAGGCCCAGCTTCTCTCCAGGCCCAGCTTCTCTCCCGGGCCCAGCTTCTCTCCCGGGCCCAGCTTCTCTCCCAGGCCCAGCTTCTCTCCCAGGCCCAGCTCCGCAGATTTGTTACAAAACCCGATCTGTGTACTTGCTGCCAGGCCTGACCTCTTCCTGACCTTTGTTGGTGCAGGGAGCAGGTTTCCAAGGTTGGAAGGAAGTGACTTCGCTGTTTAATGACGACGACGAGCAGCACCTGCTGGGAAGATGCAAATCTCCCAAGTCCAGGGGGTAAGTCCCTGCGGGGGAGGGGGGACGCGGTCTGGAGGCCAGGCCAGGCCCCAGTGGGTGCCCCCCTCATCGCAGCTCCCGCGCCCCCTCCCTCCCTGTCACGTGGGACAGCAGGGCCAGTCAGGTGACATCGAGGGCTCCTGCCCTAGTGAGGAAGGTGCGGAGGGCTCCCTGGATGTCTGGTGAAGACCGGGCGCTGCGGGAAGGCCAGCGCCCACCTGAGCCCCGAGCCCCGAGCCGCCTCGCTTCACGGGCGGGTGTCGCTGTGACCACCTTCTTCCCGGGCGGCGGGTCCCGCACATCAGTCCCCTGGGCACTGTCTCCCAGGGCCCAGTGTGCTGGCCGGGTCCTCGGGACCCCGCGGGTCAAAAGCAGTTCTCCCCGATGGGAGTCTGGGCCTGGGTCCCTGCCGCGACTGGCAGGCACGTGAGCACGTCGTGTCTCCTGAGAACCGGCCCGTGTGCACGTCCGCGTGTGGGTCTGAGACGCGGCCTCACGCGTGTCAGCAACAACACGTGGGGACGGATTCTCCCTCGCTGACGTCGCTGTTTCAAGTTTTACATATTGACTGGCGTTAGCTTCCCACACAGCTTAGATGGATTTAGAAAAAGAAACTTTATGTACAAAATGGACCGAATCTGAGGCCCCTGCATCCCCCAAACCCACCTCTGTCTCCCGCAGAACCAGCTTACGGTTGAAAGAAGAGCTGAAGACGGAGAAGAAGTCTGGGTTTTGGGACAATCTGGTTTTAAAGCCGAACACACAGTCCAAGAAGCCAGACGAGATCGAGGGCTGGGAGCCCCCGAAGCTTGCTCTCGAAGACGTGGCGGCCGAGTCGGGCCCCCTGAGCGACCAGGCGTCCCGGCCGGGCTGGGAGGAGGGGGCCAAGGGCTCCGGCAAGTACACCAGCCTGGCCGGCCCGGGGGGCAGCTCGCGCTGGAGCCTGCGCTCGGCCGGGAAGCTGGTCAGCATCCGGCGCCAGAGCCGCGGCCACCTGACCGACAACTGGGAGGAGCTCGAGTGACCGGCCGGCCGCCAGCGCCGTCCCCGCAGCAGGGCCGCCCTCCGCTCAGTCTGTTTGCTGTATCGGGTGTCTCCGTAGCCTCTCGAGTTTAGTCTTTCCAGGTTAGAGAGCGGAGCCCACTCTGCCCACATTTCTTCTCCCACGCTGGCTAGGAGTTTCCAGACACTGTGACCACCTGCGGCAGCCACGCCACGCCACGCCACGCCACGCCGGTGTGTCTGCGTGTTTCTGACCTGGGGGTGCAGTTTCGGATGCCGCCCCACAGGTACCAAACAGCACTCCCCGCCGTCCTCAGCTGCACCCGTTTGCCACACGACGCGGTGACTCCTGCGGTGACTCCTGCGAGGAACGTGGGAGCCGATGGTGACACCGAACGTCACCGGGACGGACACGCGCCAGCCAGGGTCCGCGAGCCTGGCCCAGGCCGCGCCAGGTCGTGTTTACCCTGGAAAATCAAACTTCTTCTCAAATTAAAAATCTGTCAGCAAATCAAATTCTAGAGAAGCGAACGCTGCCTGCCGCCGGCAGAGGACCCGCCCCCCCCGCCCCTAGGCGGTGGGTGGAGACGGCGCTGCGTGTGTTGAGGTTTTATTTCTGCTGCTGGGCTTTTAAATATCGATCTGTATTTTCTTCTAAAAGCCTGTCGTGCTTTTTTATTCCAGATTACAGAAAACCCTCAAGTGTGGGTCACTGTTAGTCACTTGATTCCGTACTTTTGCTTGGAAGCCGTTAACTTGCTCTTGACAGGGCTGCAACGTATAAACACTGGAAGTGCCTCCTTCTAGAATGCCCCCGGTGTTGTGTAAAAACGAGATGCTGTGCGATGCCGAAGGGCTGCGTCGGTGCCGTGCGGGTGGCACCGCGTCCGCGGGTCAGGGCCCGGACAGCCGTCCCGCGTGCGGCCCGCGCACCCAGCCGGGCTGGTTTGAGGGACCAGGCGTCGGTTTTCGTCACGAGAACCTCTGGCGGCACTGCATCCCCGGGAGGAACATCCCGGCTGCTCAGGGCTCACGGTGCTGCTCCACGGAGGGGCTCGGTCACTCCTGGGACCGGCCGCACGCCCCATGCCTGGTGGGTCAGAGCGTCTGTCTGTCTGTCTGTCGTCTGCCAAGCATCTGTCTGTTCCCCCATCTGTTTTTCAGGAGAACAAGAAGTCTGCTTGACGGAGCCTGGGCACCGACGAGCTTTCAGTGGTGCTGGGGCTGAGCCAGGCGTGGGTCGGGTGGGGACTGTAAACCACACGTTTATCTGCAAACATTTATGCAAATGAGATGTTGTTGTACGGGGTCCCGTGGAAATGGCTCTGTGGGTCTTAATATAGGTATTTATTGGTGTGCTTCAGGAGAAAAGTAATCTACCAAAGCGACTGTTTGTGCACAGGTCGAGAGAAATTCGGGTTGGTTTGGGGAGTCTTGTTTGAATTCTGTGTATAGACAACTGTGTGAAGAATGAGGTGTCTGCTCCTTCTACTAATGTGTTAGTATTTTTAATACAAAAGCGATGGCTGCAGAGGTCAAACCCACCCTTAATGCTGAGGTTTTAAGAAATAAAAGTATCGTTTCTATCGTCCCTCATCGTTGGCCTGTCATTGGCGCCCACTCGAGGTCACTGCTCACTCACCTCAGTCCCGGGCCGACGGGCAAGCCTCTGCACACTTAAACCCTGATTTAAAACGCAGACTGTATGTAGACGTTTCATAAATAAATGACTGACGTCGACCCGAGCGCTCGGGTGTGCGCGGCCTCACTGCTGTCTGTGTGGCGCGTCTGTGCCGGGCTGCGGGTTTTTGAGTCAGTTGTTCCGTGAGTTGGAGACTTGAGCTGCCTCCCAGCTCCGGCTGAGAAACAAGGAACGTGCCAGTGGGGTGTCCTGTCACAGCAGAGGCCAGGGCAGGGCTGGGGGGGGGGGGGGGCGCACTGCAGGGATGGGAGAGTTGTGGAGCCGTTTCCATGACAACAGTGACATCTCTAGGAAGCTGGTCTGGCCCTGGGAAAGGAGTGGGAGCTGGGAAAGCTGCAGGAGGCGCTAACCAGGCGCCTACCCGAGCAGCCGCAGTGCGGCGGGTACAGGAAGAGGGCTCCTCCCGGGCACTGACTTCCCACCCGTGCCAGCTGCCCAGGTTGCAGGCCAAGCTGCCCCTGGAGTCACCGTCCTGGTCCCTGCAGCAGGGAGAGCTGGGGGACCCCTGCGGCTCCAGGCAGGCACCCGCTCAGAGCACAGGCAGGGGCTCTGATTTTACAGGAGGAAGCTGTGCGTCTTGGGGTTTCCCGCCACCCTCCGCCCCCAGGGGCTCTGAGGGGCTGGGACAACCATTTCAATGAAAAGTACCGTTAGCCTGCGAGAGGCAATGGTCAATGACTCTCATCATTGATGTTTCCATTTCTCTCTTCCTCTCTAATAAAAAAACATTTTAAAATAAATACTATTTTAGCCCACCCGGCGTGGCTCAGTGGTTGAGCGTCGACCTGTGAAGCAGGAGGTCCTGGCTCCATTCCCCGTCAGGGCACACGCTGCGGGCTTGATCCCGTGTGGGGCGTGCAGGAGGCAGTGATCAATGATTCGCATCATTGCTGTTTCTCTCCCTCCCCTTCCTCTCTGAAATCAGTTTTAACAGTGCAGCTTAGATGATTAAACTGTTTTCAAGAAAGCTGACCCACCAGGAGGGGAGTGACAGGAGGTGCATTTGCGCTGAGGTTTGAGGAGGATGTTTCTTTAGAGACCAGGGCTTCAAAGGGCTCCCCGCTGCGGCGTTGGCCTGTGGCCACTGGAGCCAGGAACCTGCTCCCGAGCCTTCAAAGCTCAGCAGCGGAAGCTCGAGACCCAGGGGACCAGGCGGGTCCCGTCCAAGTCACTGTTCCACGGAGACACGGCCTCCCGGGACGGGGCAGCGCGCTGCCCGACATTCACTGTCCGTCGGTGTTTGTTTGGAGGAGGGAGCGGGACAATGCTGCCTGGGCCCCGACCCGCATGCCTCACAGACGAGCACGCAGCATGCCTCACCCTGGCCGCTGCGGCCAGATTACAGGTGAGTCTATGTCATACACCTATACACGTTTTCTAAAATGGACTGGCGTTGTTTTGAAAATAAAACAATCTTTAAAGGTTTCAGAGGCTCAGATAAGTACGAAATCACTCACTACGGCCTTGTCAGAGGCCAACCCGAGGAGGGTCAGTAAACAGGATTTATTGTCTGGAAAGCAGTTCCCTACAGACGGCAGGCTGCCCCGCTGCCGCTGGGCATGCTCAGTAGTCGTCGTCCCTCCCAGGTTCCGAGGACCCAGACGCCAGCGTCTGTCCGAGGGCGCAGGCAGCACGTGTGCGGCCACACCACTCACACCTTTGCTGGTCACAGACACTGCACAAGTCACAACCCAATCGCCACACACCAGGACGGACACAAACATTCCCCCAGGCCAGTGGTCGGCAAACTCCTTAGTCAACAGAGCCAGATATCAACAGTACAACGATTGAAATTTCTTTGGAGAGCCAAATTTTTTAAACTTAACCTTTTGCACTCGGATGTCGAGTGTGACTCGACATGATTAGCATCAGTAGCAGGAATCGAGAAAAAAGCAAGCGAGTGCAAAGGGTTAAACTTCTTCTAACGCCACTTCTTCAAAACAGACTCGCCCAGGCCGTGGTATTTTGTGGAAGAGCCACTCTCAAGGGGCCCAAGAGCCGCATGTGGCTCGCGAGCCGCAGTTTGCCGACCACGGCCCTAGGTCATTTGGTCACAACCAGGGTGGTTAAATACGTCTTAAGAAAAATAAATATTCTGCACAATGTATTTACACGGACTGCTGGTTCTACCCCCGCCCAATTACACAAAACCTGGAGACGTGACCAGCCAGCCGTCACTGCGTTAGTGTCAGCTCTGCACGGCAGTGGCGCTCAAACCCAGGCCTTCCGGACCGCACTGTAAGTAGGCAAAGGTGCAAGTTTTCAAATGCCCGGAAGAAAAGAACTTCCTAGAGGAGGAGGCGACATGACTTCACGGGGTCCCTGACCCTGCAGAGGTGCACACAGCGCGGCGTCCCCGCCCGGAGCAGGAAGCTGCCCGGTGCAGCCGCTCGGCCGGGCAGCACGCGGTCAGAGGATGCTGGCTGCTCCTGCGAGGCCGGGGCGCCGGCTCGGAGGCTGGCACGTCGTGGGGAGGGGCCTCAGAACTTGAAGAGGTCGATGAAGTGCTGCGGGGACACGGGCGTGAAGCAGCGGTCAGGGTCGGTGGCCGTGCAGGGGTGTCCCGAGTCCTGCGGGAGGAGGAGAGGGTTCCACAGGTCGGTTCCCAGCGGCCTAAGCATCCCAGACCCGTCTCTACGCCCTGAGAGCCAGGACGCCGCCCCGAGAGCCAGGACGCCGGCACACGTGCTCTTGGCGCAGAAACCTCCTGCTCACGTGCTGGACGGACAGCGCGCCCCGAGCCGGCCTGAGCTGGCCCTGCTCAGAGGAGACCCCGGTTTCTGCCCTCCTCCAGCCACGCTCCCGGCCACGCCCCTGCCCACACCCACGCTCCCCTGGACCCTGCCCACGCCCACGCCCCACAGCCACCGAAGGCCGGGGATGGTCCTTAGCAGGGGAAGCGGGTTTTGTGTGAAAAGACTGGGAACTTGAGAGAACAAGCTGCCTACACGTCCAGGCCAGCGCCTTCGCGGGGCCGCGCACCCGGGCGCTGAGCGGCGCCTCCACCTGCAGGAAATGCCGCGGACGCCCCTCGAGCTTCCCCGAAGGCTGAGCCTCGCGCTCAAGCGCAGGACTCGGGCGTTTCCTGCAAACCCTCGCGTGGCGGCTGAAGGAAGCCAGGCCGTGCCCCGGGCAGGCGGGCTGCGCTGGGGTGTGGGGTGTCCTGGGCGGGCAGGCCCGGGGTTAGTCCCGAGCAGGCGGACGTGAGTACCTGGAGCAGTAAAGCGAGGCGGCAGTCCTGGAGGTTGAAGACAGGTCGGAGGAGAGCGGGAGGGAAAGGGAGAGATTAGAAGGGCTGGTGCGCAGGGTGACAACTGGAAGAAACCAGCAGGTAACGGGCTGTCGCCGTCACTGAGGCAGCCTGAGCTCGCAGATGCACCTTTCATTCCCCGAAGCCTCGCGCCCGCCCCCAGAACGCCACCCTCGGAGTCCCCGGAGGATGGGAGCAGAGCCGCCCTGACCCAGGGGGGGACACTGAGTGTGCGCCGTCGCTGTCCGGTCCCACTGGCTCTCGTGGGAGTGGCTCCTGTTTGTGCCACCGGCTCCCGCACCAAGCGCAGGCGGCACTGAAGGGGACCATCGCCCTCGCCTGGCTCCGCCTGGTCCCGGGCCTGCGGCCCAGCGCGGCGCCCGCAGAGCCTCCTCCCTCCGCCCGCTCCCTGGTGCTGACGTGGCCCCGCAGTCTGGGCGGGACGCGCCACTAGGCGCACAAGCATGGTGTTCACAGGCGCAAGCCAGGCCCCCAGGGCGGGGGCCGCAGGACGCCGGGCGGGCTCACGCAGCCTTTAGTTTCACCGCTTTTTACCGGTGAATCTCACAGGAAACACATTCAAACTCAGGGCAAAGCGTGGAAGGCACCGCAGGTGAAACGGTTCACGTGCGAAGAAAATAAAAGGTACCGAAGGCGGCACGTGGAGTTCAGCCCTGAGCGGGAGAGCCTGTCCTCAGAGACGTCCGGGGGGCGGGGGGGAGTAGACAGGAAGGGGGTTCATCAAGATGTGTGTGTGTGGGGGGAGTAGATAGGAAGGGGGTTCATCGATCATCGAGATGTCGGGGGGGGGGGAGTAGATAGGAAGGGGGTTCATTGAGACGTGGGGGGGGGGAGTAGACAGGAAGGGGGTTCATCGGGAGAAGGGCCCGAAGTGCTCGGGAAGGGTGTGCCGGGCCCAGGCACGGGCTCCTCACTGAAGGGCTCGCCTCGATAAGCACCAGAGTCTGTGAAGTTTGGCCAAACAAGGAGAAAAGGCACGTTGACTCGTGGGTGGAGCTCTGAGAAGAGAAGCTGGAGGCACGTGGGTAGGCTGCCGGAAACGGCTGTGGGGGCGGCTGTGGGACGAAGGCCACGTCTGGGGAGCAGGTAAGCGAAGCTGTCCTTTCTCAGGCCGAGGGCTTGGGAGCCGCCAGCCAGGAGCAGCCTCTGCCCAGGAGGCCCGAGGGCGCCAGCCGACCTGCGCCCGCCTCCCCTCGGACGCGCCCCACCCCACACGGCACGTCACCACAGGAAGGCTGCCGTCCAGGGAAGGCCGTGGCCAAAGGTCGGCTCCTCCTTGCCTGGATCTGAACCCCAGGCCCTCTGCGCTCAGGAGCCTGCCCTGCGGCGTTGGGACAGCCAGCTTCCCGCTGCTCACGTCTGCCTCCGTGCAGAGGGACACGCCGCCCCGCCCGCCCGCCCGCCCGCCCGCAGCTCACCTTCCAGAAGAGGGTGCTGCAGTGGCGGCAGAAGAGCAGCGTGTCCCCGTACTGCTCCCGCGGCGGGTAGCACTTCCGCAGCGCGAAGTACATCAGCTTCCACTCCACGTGGCCCTTCTCCGACAGGATCAGGTGTCTGCAGAACTGGACACACACGCTCCGCTCAGTCAGCGTGGTGTGCAGAGCGTGATGCGGTGCAAAGCCATTCAAGAGGCGGGTGGCGCGGGAAACACTGAGTTACTGGACTTAAACTGCCGGGTTAAATCCCAGGGACTCATCAAAGGAACCGAGTGTCCCTCCTATGGGACCCCGCAGCCGTGACGCAGCCTTCACTCTTCAGGTCTGGCCTGATGCCCATGACATGTTGTTCCACGAAAAGTAAGCCCAACCCGAGCTGCACGCCGAGCTGATATGATATTGTATGTCCGCTGCACTCGGAAAGCCACATTAACGTGGCAGTAAGCTACACACATCACCTGCCGACACGAGGAAAGGCCTTGAAAAGACATTCTGTGAAGACGCACAAGCGGCCAAAGAGGCCAGCACCTGCCCGCGGAGCTGGAAGGAGACCCGCCACCCGCGCCGGGGAGTGGGACTCACTGCCAGGCAGCACCTGGGCTGTCCATCTGGCCGCACAGCACGCAGACAAGAGGCACCTGTGGGTGCCAATGCTGACCCCGACAGGAAACGCTGTGCGGAGGACAGAGCCTCTACAGAGGCCCGTTAGGCCCGAGCTGGTGTGGCTCAGTGGAGAGAGCGTCAGCCTGCGGACTGGCGGGTCCCAGGTTCGATTCTGGTCAAGGGCACATGCCCGGGCTGTGGGCTCGGTGCCCAGGAGGCAGCCAATCAACGATTCTCTCTCTTCATTGTTGTTTCTCTCTCTCTTCCTCGCCCTTCCTCTCTAAGATCAATAAAAATACGTTAACAAAAATAAAGTGGCCCTGTATGGAAATGCATGCAAGGACCTCACAAATGGTCAACAGATGGTCCCGAGACGCCCGCCATGCACTCTGACCCTCGAGCTGGGCAACAGCCAGGGCACCTGGGGAGGGGCCCCCGGGAGCTCCGGGCCGCCATCCAGACGCACCTCACCCGCTCGCTCCCTGGGTGCAAACCCTCCCTGCAAACACGCACGCCCCCACACCTGTGCCGACTCCAGAACTCGGCCTCTTTCTTCCCCAGTCAAGTCACCCTGACCCTGTGCTTCTCCCCAAGCCCACCCGGAAGTTTTCCTGGGTCGCCCCCACCACAGGATTCAGTCTAGGAGGTGTCCTCTGGGGCCGGGGTGACCTCTGGGGCCGGGGTGACCTCTGGGAGCCTTGGCCCCTCCTCTCAGACCCTTGGGAGCCCCGTCAGCCAGCCGCCCGAGGCCCACCTCCTTCTATCGAGTCCTTCAGACACCCGGGCCTCTCGACGTGCAGCACTCGGACACCTGGGAGGCATCTCAACCCACCCTGTCTCCTCCTGGGACTCCCCACCCCCAGAGACCAGGCGCACTGCCGCACCCCCCCAGCCGCTGGGCCTCAAGTCCCTGGGGTTCGCCCATGGCCACGTCCGCCTTTCGGTCCACACCCGTCTTTCTTGGCGCAGCCTGTCAATGGCTCCCGTTCCGAACGCCGCCGGGCAAAGAGGAGGGTCCACACGGCTCAGGACGCGCCTCCTCACGTAGGGCCCTGCCCCGCGGGGCACGCCCACAGCTGCCCCCGCCCTGTGACCTGCATTTCCGCAAGGGAGCCTCTCCCGTCTCTGCAGAGTGGACGTGCTCACATGCACACCCATTCTCCACCTCCCGGCGGCGCCACCAGCTCCCCCACCCCCGTCTCTGCTGGCGCGGACCGTCCGCCCCCTCCCGCAGCGCCAGGCTGCCCGCCCGCAGCACGGAGCTGATGCAGGGAGGACGTGGACAGCGGCATGCGGCCCGCCGCCCAGCAAGCCGAGGCTGGGGGTGCCGGGCTGGAGGGGACACGCAGCCTGAGCCTTTAGGGGAGATGGCGACACCCGGTGCTGTCCACAGGAGGCGGGACACAGTCCTGTTCTGTTTCGGTTTGCGTTTCTCAGCTCTTGGCTCTTTTCGAAGAGAAACAGTAAACTGCGTAAGCCGTCGGAGAGAAGCCGCACGCGACCTTCCTGAATGCGGGTCCCGAGGCGCCGCTCACCTGCTTCTCGGCGAAGTGGTACTGACACAGCTTCTTCCAGAGCCGCCGGTCCTCGCTGAGCGTGCGCAGCGCGGGGCTCACCTGGCCCAGCGTCACGATGTCCCAGCCGTCCGAGAGCCGGTACAGGATGTTGTTCAGCATGTGCAGGGGCAGGTCACTGAGCGTGAGGCCGTGGTTCTCCTGCGAGAAAGGGAGCAGGCCACGGCGCCCTCAGGCCACGGAGACCGACCTCACGTTCCCCTCCCCGACTCCCCCACTCCCGGGGCCTGATGCCAGCGGCCCTGACCCCACGCCGCCTCTGCTGGCCGCCAGGCCGCCCGAAGTGGAGCCGGAATGGCCAGGCTGCTTGGTGGCGCCAGCCCCTCCACGCGTCTGCACGCGGGGACCTGTCTACTAGACGACACTCAGAGGGGCGCCTGGAGGGGCAGGTGCTGGGGACGCGTCAGGCCAGAGACGTGGTCAGGCTGCACTGCGCCCGAGCCTCTGCTCTCGGCCTGGGCAGCTCAGTGGCCAGGGGCGTGGATGACTCCGTCACGGAGGCCCTTCCAGCTCACCTCTCCGTGATTTCAAGCACATAAGCCACACCCTCCCTCACACAAGCCGGCGAGTGACCCGGTTTGTCCCTGAGGAGGGCTGGCACCACGGGGATGCTGTCGGAGGCCTGTGCCAGGGGCTGAGCCGTGCAGGGCCTCACTGTCCGCAGGAGCCTCTCACAGACAGACAGACAGACAGACGGCAGGTGTCTGCTTGGCCCCACCCAGCTCTGCCCCGCCGCCGAGGCGGAAGTGTCCCCAGCGGTCAGAGCCTCAGCCCCGAGCACAGTGGGCCCGCCTGCTGCCTCTTCTCTTCCACAACCCAGTGCCCTGGACGAGGACATCTGTGGAGGCATGAGTGCCTCGCTTGGTCCCAGGAGGGTGGGTGCAGGGAGAGGTGTGGAGGGGCGCCCTCACTGTCCCCTCAGAGCGCTGTCCCCGTCCTCGCTTGGAAATCCTTCCTCAGCTCATCAGACACGACCACAGGGTGACGCGAGGCCATTTCTGCCTCATCCAGTGCCTTAAGCTGCAGTACCATGGGCCTTGGACATGGCGACAGTTTGGATGTGATGGCATGTCTGTCACATGTGTCACCTTACTTACAAGCCACACATGTGTGCATCTGCGTCCACGCAGAGCGAGCAAGTGAGGGGAGTACAGGCCCTGCACGAGCCACCAAGAGGGGAAGGGCGATTGCGCACACACGGAGCCGTGATTTTCTGAGGTCATTTGAGCCCAAAGCACCCAATTCCCTTTCACGGTGAGCGAGCTGACCACCTCATCACCTGCAGAGTCAGCCCTTACCAGTAGCAGGGCACCTTGGTCTAACCCAGGGGTCCTCAAACTACGGCCCGCGGGCCACGTGCGGCCCGCCGAGGACATTGACCCGGCCCGCCGGGTGTGTTTGCCGCCGCTGCCTGTCCTGCTTAGCAGCTGCCTTAGCAGTGTGCATAGGAATTTGTTCATAGTGTTGTTTTTTTAACTCTAGTCCGGCCCTCCAACGGTCTGAGGGACAGTGAACTGGCCCCCTGTTTAAAAGGTTTGAGGACCCCTGGTCTAATCCATCTAAAAACACTTAATTAACACAAAGAGGAGACGAGCATCACGCTCCCAGCCGTGAGTCTGGAGAAGCGGGCTCGACTTGGCGCTAGCGTCGTACCGGCGTCACCTGCAGGTTCTGCAGCTGCTGCTGCCAGGTGAGGACCGTCTCCAGCCGGCACGCCCAGATGTTGATGTTGCCCACCAGCACGGACTTGCCCACGCCGCGGACCAGGGTGCAGAGGGTGGAGCTCAGGTCTTGGAGGAGGTCTTTGATCAGCCGAGGGTTCTGGTGGTCGTCGAGCACTGGAACAAACACAAACACAGCCGTGCATGGACAGCTGCCCCGGGAGAGGGCCGAGCTGCACCCCGAGTGTACCCTACAGATGAAATGGGGTGCACGCACACAGCGACTGCACTCAGCCTCGGAGGAGGAAGAGACTCCACTCCCGCCACACGCTGCCACGTGGGTGACCTCAAAGACACGATGCTCAGGGAGGCAAGCCGGACAGGACAGAGGCTGTGGCTCCTGGTATGCGGGCGGAGGAGTCGGAGCCCGAGACAAGTGGACGGTGGACCGGGGTAGGGCGGTGGGAGAGTGTCTAGTGGGGACAGAGGCTCCGTGAGGGAACATGAGAATGTTCTGGGGAGATGATGGTGGTGATGGTGGCACAACAGAGTGAAAGCACCGAATGGCACCGACTGTAGCTTAAGTGAAACTGTCAATCTTACATTGTCTATGTTTTGTCACGATGAACAATGATCTAATTCCACTGCAACCCCAAACTGGCATTTCTGAGCTATCGCCAATATGATGAGACTCAGACAAACTTTAAAATGTTTCCTGCCCGAGTCTTTCTGGTCGCGTCTACATTTTCACTTTAACTGTCAGTCTCCATGTTCTCACATTCGCCATAGAGAGAAGTGGTGTTAAAAATGGCTGCACGCAGCCAAAACCGGTTTGGCTCAGTGGATAGAGCGTCGGCCTGCGGACTGAAGGGTCCCAGGTTCGATTCCGGTCAAGGGCATGTACCTTGGTTGCGGGCACATCCCCAGTAGGGG
Source organism: Eptesicus fuscus (assembly GCF_027574615.1). Lineage (NCBI taxonomy): Eukaryota > Metazoa > Chordata > Mammalia > Chiroptera > Vespertilionidae > Eptesicus > Eptesicus fuscus. Next base: position 102,399,733 of record NC_072480.1, on the reverse strand, counting down.
GTGTGCAGGAGGCAGCTGATCGATGTTTCTCTCTCATCGATGTTTCTAGGTTTCTATCCCTCTCCCTTCCTCTCTGTAAAAAATCAATAAAATATATTTAAAAAAAAAAAAAAATGGCTGCACGCAGCCATTAACGCAGACAGAGGGTGTCGCCCCAAATGTACACACACTATGAAAATACAAAGGCAGTGTTTACTCAAATACATTTCATTTTCAAAATGGAGCTATCAGCTGTTATAGAATGGATACATTTTTTTGGGGACACCCTATACATGTATAAACCCTATTGTGAAATCTAAAATTCTACCTATTAGCCACTAATCAATCAATACAATCACTAAATTAAAAAGAAATGTATAGGTTTATTTGATGCTGAAGCAACTAAGCCCCAACCCTGATGATTATGGAAACATTATACGGTAAAGTGAAATGTGATTGGCTACCACGAAGAGGTAGAATATCTTTTCACTATCTTTCTATCTTATAATAGCACAATAATATATTTCTTATATTAATGTAATGTACTCCTTCCTATGCAAACGCAACTTTAAAGACGTGAACAGAACATGGACGTGAGAGCTGGAGGCCCTGGCATGGCTGTGCAGCCACAGCCGCGCACCGGACGTCACCATCTGACACACACACGGGGGTGGGGGGAAGAGAAAACCCCTCTCCTCACACTAAAGCTCATTAAGATTCAGACGATGAAAAATATCAGTCATCCTCTTACCCTTGTGAACGATTTTATCCAAAATGTTGAAGTAATTCTTTTGTGCCACACCACTCAATGAGGTTAACTGGGATTTTGCAATTAGCTGCAATAGCTTAAAAGAAAGAGGGAAAAAGCTAAGCATAAATCTACTTCACATGGAAACATAAACCACAGTGACTACAGCAGCACAGTGACGACACGCACAGGACAGACGTGTGCCCCTCAGGGTTCCTCGGTGAGAGGCGCTCGTCACGTCATCCCAGGATGTGACGCCGACTGTGCGGGCCGGTCCCGCACGCCCTCCACGTGCAGACCCGAGCCTGTGCCCCTCAGGCAGGTCTCTGGCATCTGACCCGTGACCTGTGCTCAGTCCCAGTGCTCTGTCTGCTTCCTTTGCAGGCTCCACTTATACGTGTGCAGGGCCTTCTCCCGGCTGCCCTCTCTCCAAAGCGCCCCCTCTTTCTAACCCTTTGCAGACTCCACTCACACGTGTGCAGGGCCTTCTCCCGGCTGCCCTCTCTCCAAAGCGCCCCCTCTTTCTAACCCTTTGCAGACTCCACTCACACGTGTGCAGGGCCTTCTCCCGGCTGCTCTTTCTCCAAAGCGCCCCCTCTTTCTAACCCTTTGCAGACTCCACTCACACGTGTGCAGGGCCTTCTCACAGCTGCCCTCTCTCCAAAGCGCCCCCTCTTTCTAACCCTTGTAAACTCAGAATCACCGTTCCTCTCATTCTGCCACCTCAAACTCTTACCGTTTCCAAGTGCCCGCTCTGACCAGCTCCCTCCAGTTCCTGTCCCGGCTCCAGTCCTCACTGCCTGTTTCCTCCGTCCGCCTTGGCTCACACTGTCTGTCTGTCTGTCTGCTCCCAGCCCCCCACCCCCAACTGCTTCCCCAGCCGGTCAGGCTCTCACTCCTGACAAGTCGGCCGCCCACTGGTGCAGGTTCTGGTGCCTCACCGCCCTGTCCCGCTGGGTCAGCACCTCTGGCCTCACCCTTCCTGAGGCAGGTGGATGGGCAGAGCTCCTGCCCCGAGGCCCCAGGAGGAATGCGGGGCTTTCCCGGCTCCTCCGCCCAGTGCTTCCTGCTCTCCCTCTCCAGGGAGAGCCGGTTCCCTCCCACAGGGCTCATGCCACGGCCTGCCTCTCTGCATTTCCCACGTGCTCTGAGCGAGGAATTGAGCGCCGCGACTTCACCATCCCTGCCAGCCTCTCCCTGGGCCACACGTGTGGCTGCTGATGTTGCCTGACCTGCCCTGCGTCTGTGAACACATCCACTCCCACCATCCTGACCGACTCTGCCCAACCTTGGCTGCTTCTGGCCAGCCTGCGTGCACTTCAGCCTCTACAAGTACCTCTGCCAGTGGTACTCTGGCCCTCCTCCCTCCGCGCTGCCTCCGCTGCCTCCCAGAGGAAAGAAATTGCTAACCACACGCTCAGAGCTGCACTGGCTGGTGACCACCGCAGACCACCTGTCACTTCTAACATTTATGTAGCGTGTCCCGTACTGCGGTGACCACGGACGACACTGCAGCACCGGGCAGACCCGGTGAGAGCCTACCAGCCGCCCGGCCGCACCGTTCCCAGCAGCTCTGCTGCTCCAGTTCCTCCTGCGGCCATCATCGCCACGCAGAGTGACACCCTCCCCCACCTGCGTGAGGAGCCGATCAGAGACAAGGAATCCAGAGATTAAGAAGCAGCTTTCCTGCTAATGCAGGCCGGACTGAGATGTGACGGAGGAGTCTGTAGCCACATGGGGCTTTGGGGAACCGACCCGCGAGAGACTCGCCACCCTGCAGCCGGAGGGACACAGACCAGACGTGCAGGGGCACTGCATCCTACTCCTCCACGGAAAGAGGAAAAGGAGACGTCCACAGCCCTGCTCTCCCCGAGAGAAGTGAGGGCAGAGCTGGAGTTACTGTAATGCAGCGGTTCTCAGAGTGCTGTCCAGGAACCCCAAGGGGTCCCGAGGTCAAAGTTGCTTCTCCAGTGTCACCGAGACAGAGTCAGTTAGACTGTTCAGGCTCCCGCTGGATTCAGATTTACAACCAACAGAAACACGGAGGGGCTGCTGGACAGGCCCGGTTTGGAGAACACAACGTGGTCAACCTAACTCTCAAAACACCCCTATGAGGCAGTACTATGACCCCAGGCCACAGATGAGAAGACCGAGGCCCAGCGAGAGGAAGAAAATGACCCGAAAGTCACAGCTCAGAGAGGGGACACAGGTGGTGGCAGGTCTGCACTGTCCGCCCCACCAGGCCCCTCCCACCCATCGTGTGCCGGAAAGGGCCTGGTAAGTAGCTTCTAACAGCATCAATGATCTGAAATTTCATTATCTCACTTTAAAAAGTGTTCTCAATTTTACTGCATTTAGTAAAACAAAGTGACCTAAACTCTACAGCAGCGGGAGCTCTCAAGTCCATGTTCCTGAAGCCAAGCAGAACCCCCTGCCCTAACCTTGTTGGCAAACCCTGCAGTCGTGACTTCTCTGGGAGCTCGGCGGCCCGACTCTCCAGTCCGGGACCCGGGCCTCTGCTCGACCCCAGGCCGCCACAGCTGGAGGCAGGCTGCCTGAGAGGCGACCTTCCCATCCTGGGAACTGGTGAGGCAGATGGTCTGTGAGACGGGAGCCCCTCCCCTTCTGGACTGTCCCTTTGCTCCCCCTGCCTGGGAACCAACACCCCGTGGGCCCTCGTCTCAGTCACCGACTTCCAGCGCTGGCGGGAAGGAAGAACGTTACGTTAGGCCCTGGCCAGGAGCTCAGTGGGCTGGAGCATCTTCCCGATACGCCAAGCAGGTTCAATCCCCGGTCAGGGCTCATGGAGAAGCACCATGAATGCATCAATAAGTGGAACAACAAGTTGATGTTTCTCTCTCTCCCCCTCTCTCAAATCAATAAAAAAGAATGCTAACGTTTATATAAATGGAATTACTGCATACCTTATACTTCCAGTTTCGTTGAAAGAATTCTAGCTGCTGCACTGAGCCATACTCCCAGCGGACAGGGTAAGCATGCTGGAGCGGAAGAACAGTACAGACAGTCCTGGGCACGTGCTGGCCTGTGAGCATGACACTGGCAGTTTCTACGTGACCTGGATGTTCACTTTCGCTGGCATGCCATCGGCGGAACAAAGGCCTCCAGCACCCGGTCTCACCCCAGCCAGACACAGCCGCCCACCGCAACCACCGCTTCTGGTTTCTCTGAAACAGGCAGAGCTACAGCGCAGGCCCACCCTGTCGCTCCTCGCTCTCCCCTCATCTTATCTTCAGGGGCACTAACATAATGTCACCCGTGCACTTTGTCCCAACACCCTTAGGGGAAAATGACAGGAAATGCCTGGAGCAGTAGCCAACAGCCATGCCTGCATGGCAACAGGAGTTTCCCTCGAGTGGGAGCGCCTCTGCGCGGAGGAACTCTGGAAGGATCTGTCTTACAATGAAGAAGGGACTTCCTTCATTCCCAGAGACCAAGCTTCCCCGCACAGAGGAGGGGCCTGCAGGCTGAGTAAACAACTGGCAAAACGTGACCACGTGCGAGGACCCTGCTTGCCAGTTCATGCCAAGGCAATCTGTGGCGCACACTTGACGGTGAAAAGTGGGGTGACTGCCCTGCTGGTGTGGCTCAGTGGATGGAGCGTCGGCTTGCAGACTGAAGGGTCCCGGGTTTGATTCCAGTCAAGGGCACATGCCTGGGTGGCGGGCTTGATCCCCAGTAGGAGGCGTGAAGGAGGCAATCGATCGATGATTCTCTCTCATCACTGACGTTTCTCTCTCTCCCTCTCCTTTCCTTTCTGAAATCAATAAAAATAAAAATAATTTTTTTAAAAGTGGGGTGACTCACAAAACAAAGTGTGCAAACAGGTCTCATTCATCCTTTCGTTCAGTCCTGCACAGGGTGCCTGGGGTGAGCACGTGACAATAATCTGGCCAACGACTGGGCCCCTTCACAAAGCTCAGCACAGCCAACTGCAGCTTGATTCACAAAGGACCAGGAGACGTCAGGACTCCCCGGACTCAAAGGCCACTCTTTTAAAAGTCACGTGACACATTTAAGTCACGGGGTTCCGTGAGAAGACGTCTGTAGAATCACGAAGGTCTGAACGGAAGCACTGGTCCGCTGTCAGGCCAACACTCTGCCTGTCTGTCCACTGTGGGCGCATCTGTCTGCACGTTCGCTACCTTTGTCCACATCACGCCCAGAGCTCAGGCACACGCAGGCGGAGGAACAGAGCACAGTGCGTTCTACCTGCTCGCGGGACTCCAGCCATGCCACCTGTCCTAGCAGAGGGCGAGGTGTCGGGTTGCGGGAGAAGCACACATGTGCTGGGAGGGCAAATTAAGCCTCAATAAAAAAATCAGAGCGAGAGAGGGGCACCTCCCAGCCCCGCCCGCCCGCCGCCTCACGCAGGCATCCTGCTCCTGTCTGTTTCTAGCTCCTCACGGGCACCGTGGAGTAAGCTGCTGGCGTAACACAGTCCTTAGGAGAAAGTTTCAAAACCTCCAAGTAACCATTCAGCCTAGTCACTGCGTCTTTCCACTGTTTTCATGGCGTGGCTGTTTACAGGATCCATGAAATACTCGGAACGCAGGGAGGATCGTCTCCAAGCGAAGTAACGTTGGCAGCAAACCCCTGGAGAACTCAGGTGGGCGGTCTCCGTGCAGCCCCTGCTGGTGCCAAAGGAGCCCCCGTCCCCGTCCCATGAGGGGCCCGGGGAACCAGCGGGGACCAACCAGACAGGCACGACTGCCCCAGGCTTCCAGCCACTACCCAACAGCTTCTTCCATCACATTGGCTTTAGCTGCGAGAGGAAGCGTGAATCACGGTAAATGTTCTCTAATTGGTACTAAACCCTAAGCCTAAGCACAAAGCACACCTAGCCCCAGGAACAGATGCCTGTACCGGCCTGGCAGCTATCCCTGGAAAACGGATCCTACATGCCAGTGACGTCATTTCACAGCATCCGAGGAGCAAGGCTGATCAGAAGCCCACCAGGACGCCTCCAGCCCAGCCAAGGCGTTTCATACCCCATCGCCACAACACGGAGCAGGAAAGCACCAGAGCAGCTCCCCTTGGCCAAACCGCCCTCCTCCGAAGAGGAGTTTCAGTTCCACAAGAGAGAAGTGTGTCCCCGTTTGCTAAACTGAAAACTCCTTAGGAGCACAACCAGACTGTGATTCCCCTCTGCCCACCCCCACCCCGCCCTTCACACAGACACATTCTTCAGCTGGCCTCTCACCTTTCACCCGGGCCCTCCCACCCCACCCTCTGACATCCGTCAGGCTGTTTCCGAATGCCTGAACGCCATTAGGAGAAGTCCCAAACCACCACAGCTGCAGGAGCCGCCACCCACTGCCCCGGCGGGAGCCGTCACCCACTGCCCTGGCAGGAGCCGTCACCCACTGCCCCGGCGGGAGCCGTCACCCACTGCCCCGGCGGGAGCCGTCACCCACTGCCCTGGCAGGAGCCGTCACCCACTGCCCCGGCGGGAGCCGTCACCCACTGCCCCGGCGGGAGCGGAGAAGCCGCAGAGCAGCTCACACAAATGAGGCCCCGGGCTGGCTCAGAGCCTCTCGGAATGAGGCTAAGACACCAATCCCCTCCAGCCGGGGGCCAGCAGCACAGCAGCTCTGAGCTCCCTTTGTCCGGATTCCCCGTTCCAGGCTCAGCTGTGACACGTGAAGTAGGACACGCGGGGACAATCAGGTAAGCCCGTGGGGAAACGTGTTTCCTTGGCAGCTCCCACAGTGCGCCGCGTGAGCACGCGTGGTTTGGAGAAACCTAGAAAGCGCAGAGGCCGACCCGGTCCCACCCGAGCCCACAGCCCGCGCCCGAGCGGCACCGAGCCGCCTTCTCCGGAGCCCCTCCGGGGTTATGCCCACGCCGCCAGGGAGCGCCCCGCCGCAGCCGCCACGCACCGCAGTGTCTCGGGAAGGCGATACTCACTCTGACCACGTAGCTGAACCGGCGCACGTCCTGCACGGCGCTCGAGAAGTCCAGGCGGGTGAAGGCCTCCCCCAGAGTGCAGTAGCCGTGCCGCTGGAAAACAGGCCAACAGTCAGCGCGGGCGAGTGCGCCAGATGGTTTTTAACCGTCGGCAAAGGACAGTGTCTACTATGGCGCACACACACCAGGGGAGCGAGTCAGTCACGGCGACGCTGACCTAGCACCATGCCTCCCTGAGGCAGCACGGACACCCTCACCCCGCGGACAGGACGACAAAGACAGACCCATCACGCATGTCGCCGATTTCTTCTGTCGGGACACATCTGGGGGAGGGCCAATTAAGCCTGAGATCATAAAACAAGTGGGAATATTCTCGGCTACGGAACTGCTAGCACGTCCAGCAGGCGGCTGCTGTGAAGGTCCACTACGAACACGCATGCTGAGAACGGGACCCCTCGCAGGAGTCCCGAGGCAGAGGGGCAGGCGGAGGTGGGCCATGTGACCACGGGACGGGGCCTGCTCAGCACCCAAACCCCAAAGCTGGAATTAGACCCAGGTCCCAGAGTAAAAAAAAGGAACACTAGTCAGTCTTTTAGTTTTATTACTTTTTAAAACATATATATATTTGCACACTGAGTGGCCAGATTATTATCTGTAAACGCATAATAATCTGGCCACTCAGTGTATATCCTATATAATAAAAGGCTAATATGCAAATTGTCCCCTCGACCAGGAGTTCGACCAGCAGGAAGGCCAGCCAACCACCCATGTCTCCTCCCCCTGGCCAGGCTGGCCGGACCACACCCATGCATGAATTCATGCACTGGGCCTCTAATAAATAAAAAAATATATATATACATACATATATATGTGTGTGTGTATATATATATATATACACACACACTGAGATCATAATTATCTGGCCACTCAGTATGTATGTATATGTGTGTGTGTGTGTGTGTGTGTGTGTGTGTGTATATATATAATTGATTTCAGAGAGGAAGGGAGACAGAGAGAAACATCAATGATGAGAGAGAATCAATGACTGGCTACCTCCTGCACACCCCTACTGGGGACTGAGCCCACAACCCGGGCATGTGCCCTTGACCGGGACCGAACCCAGGACCCTTCAGTCTGCAGGTCGATGCTCTTCCCGCTGAGTCAGTCTTTTAAAGAGTGGAAACATCACTCTCCTGTTTAGATGGTTTTCTCCATGATGCACCTGCATTCCGATTGGTTTGTACATTAGGGGTCACTTTAAACTCTACCGTCGGTATTTGAAATACGAAGAGTATAGAAAGAGATTTTCAATTCAGAGTCGTGGGGCAGACAAACTGGGGACCAATCACAGAAACCCCCAGGGTGGCCGGAGAGGGTCTAGAAGAGGCGGGTCGCCCTAGCGCAGCGAAGACCCCAGGAAAGGCTTGTGGTCTGTGCGAGTCCCAAGAACAGTCCCACGGGTGCACACACCAAGATGCATTCACTCACAACACCCATACATGTTTTAGGGAGTATCTACTACATGCAAAGTACCTTCTGGGGGGCCGGGGGGAGCAAAGCCTAGACAGACCTGCACTCGCTCCCAGCTGGTACTCCTCTCCAACGCCTTCTCAGTGAACAGAACTCTGTGTGCGGGTGCAGGAGACTCCTCTCCAGGAAGCCCCTCCCTCACAGCCTCTTCTGGGGAATAAGGTCTGATTCACAGAGCGAACAGCAACTCGCAGGTTTGAACGACATGAGCTCGCCCCCCTGTGGGGCCTGCGGGCGGCCACAGTCGGCCATGTAGACGGGCAGCAGAGATCCCTGGTCCAGCCGGGTGAAAAGACTGCCAGCCCAGTGATGCCGAGACAGCTGGCGAGAGAGGTGCCAGGTCTCGGGCCGAGCCCCGCCCCGCCCTGAGCTGGTTCCACTGTGCTCCTGGGATCCAAGATCCACTGACCCCTCAGACTCACAGGAAGTTCTGTCAGCTCCTTGCACTGGCCTAAGTGGGTTCTCTTTTCTGATATCAGTGCGGAAACACAGACAAATGAAATACCACATAGTCTTAAATCAACCCAAATTATGTTAGGTTCTGCCAAACATGCGTGTAACGGTGCATTAGACCGTGCGCGAAGGATTAGTCCTTCCGTACCCACTTAACCATGCTAGCCGTCACCAAGCAGGCAAATGCGTTCTGTCTCAGAAGCTGGCTAGTTTCAGGTCATCCACTGTTAACGCCCCTGGGAAAGCTAACTCACGCCAACGGAATGTGACTCAACAATCACTCCCTAAAGTACTCCCCAGTCGCTGCAAAATGAGGCAAGTGCTGAGTTTCTCAGACTGCAGAGGCGAGCTTCCCGGATGTACGCAGAGAAAAAGGAAACTCTTTCCTGGCTCACAGAACACTTCTCCAGCCTGGCCAAACCAAGGAGGGAAAAGGTCAAACTGCTCTTTCCTGGTCACAGTCCATTAGGAACGCCACTTAGCTGCCCGGCGGGGGAGATGGGGGTGCGAGTGCTCACCACCCGCCCCGGAGGCCCATGCCGCCCCCGCCAGCAGCAGGGCTCCGCAGCAGCAGCTCCCAGGAGACGGGCCCACCCTTGTTGCTTGTTCAGGTTGTGCAGAGGCACCGACCACACACACTCACAATGCACACTCACAGGAGGGTCACTGTTTCAAAGACCCCGACTCTTCATCAGGCGAGTGGGAACCACGGGGTTGAGGGTGCAGAAGTGATTTGTTTAATGTGAAGTTACATGTTCCGCAGGAACAACACAACACACACGCTCACGCAGAACAGGATACTTACTTCTCTTGTGCTTTCTTTGTGGACATAGATCCATTTTTCACGAAAAAAACCTAGAACAGAAATTAACTGTTTTTAAAATCTGGGGAATAATTTCAAAATGAAGATTTTCAGAAACTTAAAATAGTTGCATATTTTAACAAAATTATCTGATGTACAGATTGAGATGCCTTTACTTGTTAAATGTGAACAGAATTCTTTCTTTTTTTAAAATTTAATTTTATTGATTTCAGAGAGGAAGGGAGAGGGAGAGACAGAAACATCAATGATGAGAGAGAATCATGGATTGGCTGCCTCTTGCATGCCCCCCACTGGGGGCAAGCATGCAACCCAGGTATTTGCCCAGACTAGGAATTGAACCATGACTTCCTGGTTCATAGGTCAATGCTCAACCACTGAACCACCCTGGCTGGGCAAATTCTGTTTCTTAACATCAGTTTAAGAGGTGCTGAAACATATCTTTACATGAAATATGGTTTTCAGACAGTATCAACTTTTAGTAACTTAGAAGAAAATTAGTTTTACTAATGACTGTAAATAATATAAAGACATAATCATAAAAATACAATTAGTAAATTATTATGTAACTAATAAAAAGTCCTATTCTTCTGTCATTGCCTTTAAATTGTATTTGACTTAATTAAACTGTTTCATGTAACTGAATCCTAAAGCTTCAAGGGTCATGATGCCTCCCCCGAGGGCCCGACCTTCATCGGCAGACCGACTACACGGGGGCGTCCTCACCACTCACGGAGGCGCTCAGTGCAGAGCGGGGCGCACAGGGGAGCCTGCCTCCCGCCAGGCGCTAACCAGCTCTGCCCACGTCTGTGTCCTGCTCCCAACAGCCGCTCCTCCTGCACAAAAGTCCTACGTCAAGACGCCTCAGGCTGGGCCTCAGTGCCTAGGAGCGAACTGATGGTGACCCCTGTTCAGTCACCCGGATGTGCGGGTCTGTAGTGGGTTTTGCTATCCTTTGTTTTGTTTTTGCAAATCTTACTAACAAAATGGTTGAGCCCGGCTGGCATGGCTCAGTGGTTGAGCATCAACCCATGAACCAGGAGGTCATAGTTTGATTCCCAGTCAGGGCACATGCCCAGGTTTCAGGCTCGATCCCCAGTAGGGGGTGTGCAGGTGGCAGCCGATTAATCATTCTCTCTCATCACTGATGTTTCTATCTCTCCCTCTCCCTTCCTCTCTCTGAAACCAATAAAAACATATTTTTAAAAACACACACACAAAAAATGGTTGAGCTGCAAAAGGTTTGATGACTAGTCCTGTGTTAAGACCTCCGGGCCGCCTGTCCTATGATCACGTGAAAAGGGCTATGGGTGCCAACAGTCAAGTAAAATATTACATTTTAAACAGGATCTTACACTGAGCACTGCTGTCATTTCTAAAATGGTCCTTTTTCCTTTTCTTGGATGCATATCCATGCTCTCCATTAGTAAATACTTCTTCATCTTCACTATTTAGGATTCTGAAATAAAGATAGAGTTTATTAAAATATATTTACAGGGAGATCTTCATTTGGCTTATCTTTTTAAAAAATGATAATAAGTATCTGGCTTGCAATTTAGGTCAAAATAAAAACGTTGAATTCTGAAAGCAAGCTGTTAATTTTCAAAGCGACACATCACAGTTTGACATTATACAGCTCATGTCTAACATATTTTTTCTTTTGAGAAACCTAAGACTTATCTTGGTTCTTTAGAGAATGCTATTCCAGGAAGTGCTAGGCACATTTTACAGTGTCCCATGGGTTTTGATGTGCTCAATCAATGCAGTTTAAGCCTTCAAAATGCTTTATTAAAACAGGGACATTATAAACAAAACTGGAAACGCTCTGGGAAGAAGTTAATGTGATGGTATGACACCCGATACTGACTAATGATTTGCCATATCCCTGGTCCAATGTAAACACTGGCCTTGAATGACATGTTAGCGCAGATGGACTTTACATACACTAGTACAGAACTTCCCACCCAAAAGCAAGAGAACACACATTCTGCTCAAGCACTCACGGCCCATTTTCCAGGACAGATCATATGTTGAGCCACAAAACAAGTCTTTAAGAAATTAAGACTGCAATCATATCAAGCGCCCTGGTCAGTGTGTTCAGTGGTTAGAGGTCAGTCGTGCATCGAAGAGTCTCAGGTTAGATTCCCAGGCAAGGACACATACCTGGGCTGCGGGTGTGATCTCAGCCCCAGTCAGGGTGAGTGCGGGAGGCAACCAACCCAGGTGTCTCTCTCACATGGATGTCTGTCTGTCTGTCTGTCTGTCTGTCTGTCTCTCTCTCTCCCTTCCCCCCGTTCCCCTTCTTCCCTTCCACTCTCTCTAAAGATCCAACGGAAAAAATACCCTTGGTTGAGGATTAAAAAAAAGAAGAAGAAATCACATCAAGTACCTTTTCTGACCACGACTTATGAACCAGAAACCAATTTCAAGAATAAAACAGGAAACATCACAAATATGTGATTACACAACATGCTACTGAACAACCAGTGAGTCAAACAGGAAATCAAAAGAGAAATTTTAAAAATACCTTGAGAAGAATGAAAATGGAAATATACCCAAACTGACAGGATGCAGCCAGAGCAGTTCTAAGAAAGGGGTCCAGTGAGAAAAGCCTCGTCAAGAAACAAGAAAGCTTTCAAATGAGCACCTAACTTTACACCCCAAGGAACCAGAAAAAGAAGAACGGAGCAAAAATAAACAAAATAAAGATTAAAAAAAATCAATGAAACTAGGAGCCGGTTTTTTAAAAAACATAAACAAAACTGACAAGCATTTAGCTAAGAAAAAAGACTCAAATAACTTCAGAAATGAAGGCGGAGACGTCACAACTCAAGTTCCTCAAGTGCAAAGGACACTAAGAACCTGCGTGGACAGGCCGGACAGGCTCGGACAGACAGCTCAGGTCCAGACCCCCACCACCTGCCCACAGTGAGGGTCAGATCCCCACCACCTGCGCCTCTGAGGTCCAGAACTCCACCACCTGCCACTCTGAGGGTCAGAACCCCACCACCTGCCACTCTGAGGGTCAGATCCCCACCACCTGCGCCTCTGAGGTCCAGACCCCCACCACCTGCCACTCTGAGGGTCAGAACCCCACCACCTGCCACTCTGAGGTCCAGACCCCCACCACCTGCCACTCTGAGGTCCAGACCCCCACCCCCCGCCACTCTGAGGTCCAGAACCCCCCCACCCGCCACTCTGAGGTCCAGACCCCCACCACCCGCCACTCTGAGGTCCAGAACCCCACCACCCGCCACTCTGAGGGTCAGAACCCCACCACCTGCCACTCTGAGGTCCAGAACCCCACCACCCGCCACTCTGAGGGCCAGAACCCCACCACCCGCCACTCTGAGGTCCAGAACCCCACCACCTGCCACTCTGAGGTCCAGAACCCCACCACCCGCCACTCTGAGGTCCAGAACCCCACCACCCGCCACTCTGAGGTCCAGACCCCCACCACCCGCCACTCTGAGGGTCAGAACCCCACCACCTGCCACTCTGAGGTCCAGAACCCCACCACCTGCCACTCTGAGGTCCAGAACCCCACCACCTGCCACTCTGAGGTCCAGAACCCCACCACCCGCCACTCTGAGGTCCAGAACCCCACCACCCGCCACTCTGAGGGTCAGAACCCCACCACCCGCCACTCTGAGGTCCAGAACCCCACCACCTGCCACTCTGAGGTCCAGAACCCCACCACCTGCCACTCTGAGGTCCAGAACCCCACCACCTGCCACTCTGAGGTCCAGAACCCCACCACCTGCCACTCTGAGGGTCAGAACCCCACCACCTGCCACTCTGAGGTCCAGAACCCCACCACCTGCCACTCTGAGGTCCAGAACCCCACCACCCGCCACTCTGAGGGTCAGAACCCCACCACCTGCCACTCTGAGGGTCAGAACCCCACCACCCGCCACTCTGAGGTCCAGAACCCCACCACCCGCCACTCTGAGGGTCAGAACCCCACCACCTGCCACTCTGAGGTCCAGAACCCCACCACCCGCCACTCTGAGGTCCAGAACCCCACCACCTGCCACTCTGAGGGTCAGAACCCCACCACCTGCCACTCTGAGGGTCAGAACCCCACCACCCGCCACTCTGAGGTCCAGAACCCCACCACCCGCCACTCTGAGGGTCAGAACCCCACCACCCGCCACTCTGAGGTCCAGAACCCCACCACCCGCCACACTGAGGGTCAGAACCCCACCACCCACCACTCTGAGGGTCAGAACCCCACCACCCACCACTCTGAGGTCCAGAACCCCACCACCCGCCACTCTGAGGGTCAGAACCCCACCACCCGCCACTCTGAGGTCTAGAACCCCACCACCCGCCACTCTGAGGTCCAGAACCCCACCACCTGCCACTCTGAGGTCCAGAACCCCACCACCCGCCACTCTGAGGGTCAGAACCCCACCACCTGCCACTCTGAGGTCCAGAACCCCACCACCTGCCACTCTGAGGGTCAGAACCCCACCACCCGCCACTCTGAGGTCCAGAACCCCACCACCCGCCACTCTGAGGTCCAGAACCCCACCACCCGCCACTCTGAGGTCCAGAACCCCACCACCTGCCACTCTGGGGATCAGAACCCCACCACCCGCCACTCTGAGGTCCAGAACCCCACCACCCGCCACTCTGAGGTCTAGAACCCCACCACCCGCCACTCTGAGGGTCAGAACCCCACCACCCGCCACTCTGAGGTCCAGAACCCCACCACCCGCCACTCTGAGGTCCAGAACCCCACCACCTGCCACTCTGAGGTCCAGAACCCCACCACCCGCCACTCTGAGGTCCAGAACCCCACCACCCGCCACACAGAGGGTCAGAACCCCACCACCCGCCACACTGAGGGTCAGAACCCCACCACCCACCACTCTGAGGGGCAGAACCCCACCACCCGCCACTCTGAGGGTCAGAACCCCACCACCTGCCACTCTGAGGTCCAGAACCCCACCACCCGCCACTCTGAGGTCCAGAACCCCACCACCCGCCACTCTGAGGGTCAGAACCCCACCACCCGCCACTCTGAGGTCCAGAACCCCACCACCTGCCACTCTGAGGTCCAGAACCCCACCACCCGCCACTCTGAGGTCCAGAACCCCACCACCCGCCACTCTGAGGTCCAGAACCCCACCACCCGCCACACATAGGGTCAGAACCCCACCACCCGCCACACTGAGGGTCAGAACCCCACCACCCGCCACTCTGAGGGTCAGAACCCCACCACCCGCCACTCTGAGGGGCAGAACCCCACCACCTGCCACTCTGAGGTCCAGAACCCCACCACCCGCCACACATAGGGTCAGAACCCCACCACCCGCCACACTGAGGGTCAGAACCCCACCACCCACCACTCTGAGGGGCAGAACCCCACCACCCACCACTCTGAGGTCCAGAACCCCACCACCCACCACTCTGAGGTCCAGAAACCCACCACCCGCCACACATAGGGTCAGAACCCCACCACCCGCCACTCTGAGGGTCAGAACCCCACCACCCGCCACTCTGAGGTCTAGAACCCCACCACCCGCCACTCTCAGGTCCAGAACCCCACCACCTGCCCCTCTGAGCCACAAACCAAAATCTGAGCAGACTGACTACCAACCTCCTGACAAAGTCAAGTCCAGGGCCAGAAGGCTCCTGGCAAACCCCAAACGTGTACAGACCTGCGGTCCGCACTCTCCCAGCACGGGGAGCCTCGCCCCGCAGGCCAGGGCCGTTTCCCTTTCCCTGGCCTTCCCAGCGCCCTCGCCTCAGGGCAGTCCTCCTGAGCGGCTGCAGGGCGATGTCTTTGAAGCAAACGTTTTCATGGCTTTTCTTTGGTAAAACAGTGCTTACTCACTCTTACCTACGCTATTCCTTCCCCCTGTCCCTGCCCGAAGTCCCTGGTAAAACGGTGCTTACTCACTCTTACCTACGCTGTTCCTTCCCCCTGTCCCTGCCCGAAGTCCCTGGTAAAACGGTGCTTACTCATTCTTACCTACGCTGTTCCTTCCCCTTTTCCTGCCCGAAGTCCCTGGTAAAACGGTGCTTACTCACTCTTACCTACGCTGTTCCTTCCCCCTGTCCCTGCCCGAAGTGCCTGGTAAAACGGTGCTTACTCACTCTTACCTACGCTATTCCTTCCCCTGTCCCTGCCCGAAGTCCCTGGTAAAACGGTGCTTACTCACTCTTACCTACGCTATTCCTTCCCCTGTCCCTGCCCGAAGTGCCTGGTAAAACGGTGCTTACTCACTCTTACCTACGCTATTCCTTCCCCTTTTCCTGCCCGAAGTCCCTGGTAAAACGGTGCTTACTCATTCTTACCTACGCTGTTCCTTCCCCTGTCCCTGCCCGAAGTGCCTGGTAAAACGGTGCTTACTCACTCTTACCTACGCTGTTCCTTCCCCTGTCCCTGCCCGAAGTCCCTGGTAAAACGGTGCTTACTCACTCTTACCTACGCTGTTCCTTCCCCTGTCCCTGCCCGAAGTGCCTGGTAAAACGGTGCTTACTCACTCTTACCTACGCTATTCCTTCCCCTGTCCCTGCCCGAAGTCCCTGGTAAAACGGTGCTTACTCACTCTTACCTACGCTGTTCCTTCCCCTGTCCCTGCCCGAAGTGCCTGGTAAAACGGTGCTTACTCACTCTTACCTACGCTGTTCCTTCCCCCTGTCCCTGCCCGAAGTCCCTGGTAAAACGGTGCTTACTCACTCTTACCTACGCTATTCCTTCCCCTGTCCCTGCCCGAAGTCCCTGGTAAAACGGTGCTTACTCATTCTTACCTACGCTATTCCTTCCCCTGTCCCTGCCCGAAGTCCCTGGTAAAACGGTGCTTACTCACTCTTACCTACGCTGTTCCTTCCCCCTGTCCCTGCCCGAAGTCCCTGGTAAAACGGTGCTTACTCACTCTTACCTACGCTGTTCCTTCCCCTGTCCCTGCCCAAAGTCCCTGGTAAAACGGTGCTTACTCACTCTTACCTACGCTGTTCCTTCCCCTTTCCCTGCCCGAAGTCCCTGGTAAAACGGTGCTTACTCATTCTTACCTACGCTATTCCTTCCCCTGTCCCTGCCCGAAGTCCCTGGTAAAACGGTGCTTACTCACTCTTACCTACGCTGTTCCTTCCCCTGTCCCTGCCCGAAGTGCCTGGTAAAACGGTGCTTACTCATTCTTACCTACGCTATTCCTTCCCCCTGTCCCTGCCCGAAGTCCCTGGTAAAACGGTGCTTACTCATTCTTACCTACGCTGTTCCTTCCCCTGTCCCTGCCCGAAGTCCCTGGTAAAACGGTGCTTACTCATTCTTACCTACGCTATTCCTTCCCCCTGTCCCTGCCCGAAGTGCCTGGTAAAACGGTGCTTACTCACTCTTACCTACGCTGTTCCTTCCCCTGTCCCTGCCCGAAGTCCCTGGTAAAACGGTGCTTACTCATTCTTACCTACGCTGTTCCTTCCCCTGTCCCTGCCCGAAGTCCCTGGTAAAACGGTGCTTACTCACTCTTACCTACGCTATTCCTTCCCCCTGTCCCTGCCCGAAGTGCCTGTAAGCAGTCCACATAACCTACGTTTCTTCTCTGCAGAACAGGGTCTCTGCTGGAAGGAACTTGCCTTCTCCTGCCACACGGTCAGGACTGCGATGCGCCCGCTGGCTTGTCACGGACACGGCGGTCAGGACAGACCTCCGAGCCCAGATGGCGTCCCTCCTGAGCAGCAGGAACACAAGTGCCCCGGGCGCGTGCTGGTCTGACCTGGTGCCAACTTCCTAACCACACTTCCTTTCTAGTCCTCGGAGGAGAAAACACGAGGCAGGCCATCAGGTTTAACCGAAAGCCGCACATCCTCCCAGGAGCGCAGGGAACGCCAGCGGAGGCCCGTGCGGAAGGAAATGAGCGGGGACAGGAATGCCTCCCCGGGCTGCGGCCTCCGGAGCAGTTTTTCCTTCAAGGGCCTGAGGCCCCTGAATTCTCTGACCTCGTGTTGATCAGAGACTGTTTGTGCATTTCTGTAAGGGAACCAAAAATGCAGTCTTTCCTTTTTTCCTTGAAAGACCCACAATTTAAAAAGGTTCGTGTGCTTTTTGGAGAATCCCACTCCCTTGGGATACCTTGGGTACGACCAGAGTTGGAGATAATCCTCATGGACTCCCAGGTGTCCAATGACCTCCACTGCTACGCCCACTGAACCAAGTAACAAAATACACCTTAAAATATCCAAACCCGGACAGGAAACTGAGTGTCTGTAAGATGCAAGTAGAGACCATGCAGTGCAGATTTAATAAGCTAAATGCAAAGGGGAGACCCTAGAAGGCCCTGGAGGGGCAGCGCAGGGTACAGCACGTGGCCTCCGCGCCTCGTGCCGTCTCCGCTTCCCGGAGCCACAGGGAGCAGCACTGACCCGCCGGGACGCCTCGGCCGCCACAGACGGTGCCCGACACTGCGCCTCCAGGCCTCTCCTTCACCAAAACCAAGCCAACGCCTAGGCAGGGCCGTTCCGGTGGAATTCCAAAACACGCCAACCGAACCTGCCCCGCTAGCCCCTAACCCCTCCTGGGCCCGGACCCGGACCCGGAGACAGACAGGCGCCTCGCTGGCTGGCTCACAATCAGGCCTTGTCTTCCTCGCGGCACTGGCTTCCGTGGCTCGGGAACACAGCAGCATCTGTGGATGGAACAGCCACGCCCTGGCTCAGACCTGAGCTACACAGCTTCCTTCCTCGCACCAGCCTGTGCGAGGGCACCCTCAGCCAGACGCAGTGCCAGGCTTTGCAGCGGCTGGGAAAGGAGATGAACCCCGGGTGCCAGGGGCCGGGCAGGCTGCGCGTACATGCTGTGCGGGGCGCTGCGCTGGGCGCGCTCTGGGTCCAGGTCCTCCCTCCAGGGCTCGCAGCGCTTCCAGCCGTCTTCCGTTTTAACCCAGCTCCATCCGGGGGATCGCCAGTCCTGCCCCAGGAACGGCATCGCTCTGTAAAACAGTGGATTCGCGTGTAAGATGCGTGTGAATCAGCAAGTTTCTTTCCACTTAGGTCACTTCCCATTCACCTTTAAAAGTGAGTTCTTACTCAACACTCAAATGTCTGCATCGGCACTGCATGCTGGTTCCACACGCGTGATCACGCGGTGGGGGTAACCGTGCCTCGGCAGCGCTAGAATGACAGGCTGGGATGCGGAGTGGTGCGTTTACTAGCTCCATGCTGCTCAGGTCAGGTCCAAGGGCTGGCTCCCAGCGGGAGACCAGCAGGGGTGAGGGGAGAGGGAGAACGGGGAGCGTTACCGCAAACAGAGCTCTCTTCGCCGGAAACTGGAAGCAACATACAGGAAGCATACTCATGCCCATCCGCTGCAGGCAGTTTGATCTGGCTGAAGCTTAAAGAGCAGCTGAGAAGTGACGGGGGACAGTCAGGCCAAGGGCCCGGAAAGGAACTTCCGGGTGAGTGATGGACCACACCTGAGCTTACACAGAAACTGGGTGACACTGTGAAGACCAGACTGGGGGTGCGCCTGGAGGAAATAGTCAGGACTGGAGGCTTCGGAATATTGGCCTGTCAGCGGGGAGGGGGGATGGCTGCAGCAGGAACAGCAGGAGGAACCACTGAGGAGGCGGAGGCAACCGGCCGTTGGGGGGGCTTCTCTCTGCTCCCCCGACTCCCAGGGAAGCCAGCGACGAGGGTCTGAGCTCCCAGGAAAAGGACCGGGTGCCACCGGCTGGAGGGGAAGGGAGGAACAGAGAAGAGGGCTGGTTTCAGTCGGGTCTGCTAGGCCTGGGGTGACAGCCACTAGACTAGACTCCAGGTACAAAACGATGACTTAAAAATGAAGCATCAAGCTTAGGAACCGATGAGATGGGACCTGGAACACCAGCTCTTCCACTGCGCCAGCTGCCTGCCCCGACCTTGCTGGGCATGACGTCTGGGGAGCTTCCTCAGCTCCCGTGCTGCCCGCGGCCCCTCCCAGGTCTCTCCGCCGTGACGAGTGACGGCACAGCAGCAGGTGCTGTCTGGAACATGTACGCATTCCCTGTCTGTCTTCCTCCAAGAAAACGCAATGTCTTGTTCAACTCTGTGAGCCAACTACCGTGAGCAGTGCCCGGCACACCACAGGGCTGCGTAACCCCGAGTGAGCATGCGCCACAGACCCATGGCCCGGGAGAGGGCAGGCTGGAGAGCACAGGAAGCAAGCACACGCGGCCCTCAGGGTCCCAGGGACGCGATCAGAGGAACAGCGTGGGAGAGGAGAGCCAGGAGAGAGCCCACGGCCCCTCCCACCGGCCAGCCCCAATCAGGGAGGGCTGGCCAGACCCCACGCATGCACGAATTCGTGCACCGGGCCTCTAGTGTGCTATATTAATCTGATGTCCCAAAGTGGACTTGATGTATTTCACTACTGTGGGCTATTTACAGGGTACATGACAGATGGAAATGTTCAAATACAACTTTCCAACTATATTCAGTCTGACTAACACAGGTTATTAAATAGGCATTTATAATGGCTTAGAGAAGACAAAAGTCTTCAGAAGGAAATGGTAAATCTTCAACAATGTTCCTTGGTCCAACTACCAGTGCTCAGTTCCTCAACTGATGTACGAAATGCATGATGAAGTAATTTTCCTCTGTACCAAGAGAATCCCAAAACCTAGTTTTATAGTCAGAACACATCTTTTTCAGTCACATATTAATTTAAATTCTTGCTTTAGAAAATTTTTAAAAATCATACCTTGTCGTAACACTATCTTGACAAGCCTCACCTTAAAGACTTGTTTTACGACCTAGCCCCACTAATACGCAAAAGCCACAGCCATGCCCAGCCATCTGCAGGGTCATCTAGGACTGCCCCCAACAGCATGCATCTGCTTTTTTATTCTCATGAGGTTTCAGATACAGGCCAGAGAACACTTCTCCAAAGGAAGGCAAGTCTGTGATGTAGTCTCGTAAGAAACATACCAAAGAAAAATGTCTGTTAGGACCATCTTTGACTAGAGTCAAAATATCTCTCAATATCATTCCATGGATTCAGAATTCCGTGATTAAAAAAGAAAAATGTAGTGGCAACTGTGCAGAATATTGCTCAATAGACCAATTAAATACAGGGTTACTCCGATGACGAACATGTAAGCATAGAAGCAACGTATTACTATGCTGGGTGCACCTTCCCTAAGTGTGCACCATCTAGCTGAGAAACTAAAAAAAAAAAAAAAGAGAGAAAACCACACACACAATATAACATATGCAGATATATTTAAAACATGTAAAAATACATGCATATGTGCAGTTCTGTTATGTGGGCACTGAATGAGTAGCAGAGAGGGAATAACTGAAAGAAATTCAGAGAAAAAAGCAAACCTCCTGGGAAACCTCGGAAGAGAACAGGACATGAGTTCGGCCTTAAAGCTCAGCGAGGCCTTCAGTGAATGGAAAGGCAAAGACAAAATAGCAATCACTGAACTAAAGTGGCGGAGAGAAAAATCTGCAGATGGAATGTACGTGACTCGTGTGAGAATATCAAGCAGAAGAGGCTGGCTGATATAGAAAAATCTACAGGAAGACTGGTATAGAGAAACCAATTAAGGTGACTAGAAGCCACAGCAAAGAGAATGTTGACTCAAAGGTATTGGGACCTTATTCTGTGACTAGAGGCCTGGTGCACGAAATTCGTACACGGGTTGAGTCCCTAGACCTCTTGCAATCTGGGACTGCTGGCTCCTAACCACTCACCTGCCTGCCTGCCTGCCCCTAACCATTCTATCTGCTGGCATGATGGCCCCCAACTGCCTGCCCCCCGCCAGCCTGCTCACCCCCAACTGCCCCTCCTGCCGGCCTGCTTGCCCCAACTGCCCTCTCTGCTGGCCTGCTCAC
Organism: Eptesicus fuscus; assembly: GCF_027574615.1. Lineage (NCBI taxonomy): Eukaryota > Metazoa > Chordata > Mammalia > Chiroptera > Vespertilionidae > Eptesicus > Eptesicus fuscus. The sequence goes on along the minus strand of NC_072480.1, from coordinate 102,378,449 downwards.
CCCCAACCGCCTCTGCCTGGGCCCCACCACCATGGCTTTGTCCGGAAGGACGTCCAGGTCTCTGGGTCTAATTAGCATATTACCCTTTTATTAGTATAGATAGCCTGAACACCTTATGAAACAGATGTCAGAGACCTGCAGATTTTTCTTATCTTATATTACACATATACCAGAAATAATCCAAAGTAACCACTATTCCTTCCTATGTAATAAAAGGGTAATATGCAAATCAACCAAAGGCCAGAATGACTGGTCACTATGATGCACACTGACCACCAGGGGGGAGACGCTCAAGGCAGGAGCTGCCCCCTGGTGGTCTGGGAGTGCAGCTTAGCCAGAAGCCAGGTTCATGGCTGGGAAGGCAGCCACCACAGTGCTCAAGACCCCAGGGGGGGATGTCTTACTGCCAGCTTCGGCCTGCTCCCTGTGAAAGGGGGTCCCAGCCTGCGAGTGGGAGCTGGCGGGCATGAGAGACCCCTCCCCACCCCCTGCACGAATGTCGTACACTGGGCCTCTAATTTAAAAATAAAAACACCAAGGCAAGGAAAACTGACAGGAAATGTAACTCAGTACACTTGCAAAGGCTGGCCTGGGAAGTTGCTCAGTGGTTAGAGCGTTGGCCCTCGGACCCGTGTGTCTCCGGTTCAATTCCTGGTCAAGCCCTAACTGGTTTGGCTCAGTGGATAGAGCGTCTGGTCAAGGGCACGGACCTGGGTTGAGGTTTGATCTGTGGCCCCGGAGGCAACCAGTGGTGTGTCTCTCTCACTTCCATCTCCCTCTCTCCCTCTCTCTCCCTCTCTCTCTCTCTCTCTGTCCCCTCCCTCCCTTCTACTATCTCAAAGAAGAAAAATCAATGGAAAAAAATAAAAATATCCTCGGGTGAGGATTAACAGGAAAAAAAAAAGAAAAGACCACATAAGCTTTGCTGTTTGTGTTTAAGTTAGAGGGAAGGGGATGAGCGGCTCTACAGCAGTCGCTCACAGTAACCGAGTGCTGAACCGGAGCTACGCCATAAACACACTGCGAACAAGTAACAACGGGCTGAGGACAATATTCAGGCACTTTCAGAGCAAAAAACTGGCAAAGGGGCCCCCTTATTTGTCATTTCTCATCATTAATTTTGAAACATAGTTTTCCTTGTTGTAAGAGTCACGGGTCCTCACCTGAATAACCATGTGACCTTCTTACCGCTTTGTTTTCCTTACAGAATCCCCGGTAAGTCAGGGCCAACCGAGAATGTGAAAGCACTGGATCCAGAAAGAACGGAGAAAGGACACGGAGGCCGAGCACAGAGCCGGTTCGCGGCCCGGAGGCGGGAGAGTCCCGGATGCTTGGGGAAGGGGGAGGGATGGCGCATGGAAGCAGAAGGAAAATGTGTTTGCCGACAAGGGCGAACCGGCCGGGGTTGGGAGGAAAACGGCGCTCGGAACCCGAGTTCTGGGACGAGTGTGCGCGGCCCCGGAGGCGGTGGGGCCGGGACGGAGCGTCCAGCGGAGCTCGCCGCGGGGACGGGGAGGGCGGGGCCCGGACCGCGGGGCGGAGGCGGCCCGGGACGAGGGTCCCCCTGGGGGGCGGCGAGGGGAGGGCCCTGGGTCGGCGCCGCGAGCGGGGGCCCCGGCGCGGGACACCGGCCCCTGGGACGCCGGCGGAGGGCGGGCCGGGCCCCCGCAGCGGTCCCCCCGGCACAGCCGCGGCCCCGCCCCCAGAGGAAGCGGGCTCCGGGGCGCCACACCCCGGCCCTACCTGCGCGCCGAGGGTCCCCTTCCCGCCGGGATCGCCGACCGCCGCGGGTCCCCACCTGAGGGCGGCGGCGGCCCGTCCGGGTTTATTGCCGGAAGTCGCTGCGGAAAGCCCCGCCCTCAATCGTGATTGGCCGACGCAGCCCGCGTGACCGTGTTGCTACCCGGGTCAGGAGGCTGGTGGTGCGGGCATGCGCAGTGGGGCATCCATCCCGCCCCCTCCCGCAGGGCGCCTGGCACAGAGTGGAGATCCCAAACCAGCGCGGCGGGCCCTCCTGCCTCCTCCCCGCCCCGCAAGCTCGGAGCGCGGTGTGGGACCGGAGCAGGGCCCGTGGGCGATCGCAGCCGACAGCACCTGTACCTGATGGCCGCTTGGACCGGCCGGACGGACCCCGACCTGGTGGAGTTTCCAGCCCAAGCACTGAAACCCAGAAACGGCCAGGGCAACCGAGATTCGCTTTCAGACCTGTGCACCGGGTTATCTTTCATACGTAGTTTGAGGCTCAAGTGCTGGGCATTTATAAGCAATTCAGAGTATTGTTCAGATCTTTCTAGAAGGTTGCAATCTCCGGGTTTTTCCCCAAAGAGAGGAACCCCCTTCCCCCCCCCCCCCCCCCCCCAATCAGGCTGCAGGTGCAGGTCACCGTGGGTCAGAGTCCGCTGTAAGCAGGACTGCTGAGGTTGGGTCCAGGAAAGGCTGCTGACGAGCTGTGTGAATTCACGGTTGCCTGAACCCATCTTGCCTCATTTTCCTCACCAATGAAATGGGATAGCAGGATTTTTATTAGGATTAAATGAATTAACCTATGCAAAATATTTGAAACAGTGCCTGGTGCATGGTGAGCAGTAGGCACGTATCTGATCGTAGTACTTTTCTTTATCAAATGTGTTTTTATAATTGGAACATACTGCAGGAAGCATTTTTTAAATATGTTGTTATTGATTTCAGAGAGGAAGGGAGAGAGAGAGAGAGAGAAACATCAATGATGAGAGAATCATTGATCGGCTGCCTCCTGCACGCCCCCTATTGGGGATCTAGCCCAAAACCCGGGCATGTGCCCTGACCAGGAATTGAACCCTGACCTCCTGGTTCACAGCTCAATGAACTGTGTCGCTGGCTCACGCACATCCTCCACCCCAGGAGTTCACAGCTCCCTCAGTGAGGGGACTGGGTTGGGTTTTCTCGTTGGCATTTCTTACTCTTTTACCCAGTGTGGGACAAAGCTATCTTTTTCTCGTTCAAGCATGTGGTATTTTTCCGCTGGATCGGACCGGTCCGCACCGACTGCAGGCGTGGCCATGTCTGTGGGGAGGGAGGCGGCTGTGCTCAGCGGTGCTGAGGGGACCTCACTCTCCTGCACACTCGGGGATTGTGCTTCTAAGGCTGAGAGCCTCTTGCATCAACTCCGAGAGGCGGGGTGAAAGCAGCCCTCTGGCCCGGCTGGCGTGGCTCAGAGATGCGGGTGGAGGGAGGGGGTTAAAAAGGACAATCTCAGCCCGAGCCAGTTTGGCTCCGTAGATGGAGCGTGGGCCTGCGGACTGAGAGTCCCGGGTTCGATTCCGGTCCAGGGCACATGCCCTAATTCCATCAGGAGGGCTCTGCACCTCCCAGTTCCAGGACAGGCTTCATAGCTCTGAGTCCGTACTTTTCAACAATATTATCCTATCTAATAAAAGGGTGATATGCAAATTGACAGTCACTCTGTCACAAAGGTGGCGGTGCCCATAGCCACAAGATGGCGGCGCCCAGTCCTCTCAGCCCCGCTGGAGTCTCCCAGTCCACTGAGAGTGGGCAGCATGAGTGGCCTGGTGGAATTCTTGCTTCGTCGCTGCGCCTGGCTCAGGCCGGCCCCCCAGAGACAGAGCAGACACGGACAGGGACAGGGGGGCCGGCCCGCAGCCTCCGCAGCCGAGTGCAGGCCTGGAGAGGAGATGGCAGGCCTGCCTTCCATGGAAGCAGCGCGAGTCCCTATGGCCTCCCTCAGAATTGGCGCAGGTCCCTCCCGGCTCCCGCAGAAGGGGTGCGGCTCCCTCCTGGCTCCCGTGGGCGCCGGCAGCTCACTTCCGCCTCCCTTGGAAGCTGCACGGTTCCCATGGAAGCAGCGGGGCTCCAGGCGGTGCGCTGTGGTTCCTGCCCACTCCTGTGACAGTGGCGGGCGGCCTCCTGCACGCGATATTGCGCAATGGGCTACTAATATACATATATTTTTAAATTGATTTCAGAGAGGAAACTTTGAGGATACACACACATCCAGTGCATAGCAGCACCCCATGGTCCTGGGAGGAGGGCTAGTTATCACTGGCCTTGCTGGAACGGCAGGTGCATGGCTGAGAGTGAGGATCCACCTATGTTTTAGTCAATTTCATTCTAGTTCTTAACTTCTCTGTGCCTGCCTGCCTGCCTGATCATCCCATAGGGGCTGCCTCGGGGCCCAGGGCTCTGAGGGTCGTGGGAGCCAGCTCTCTGCTCCCCTGCAAAGTGGTCCTGAGGCCTCGGCAAAATGTTCCTGACGCACTCCATGCTCCATGGCAGAGTTGAAACACTGATTTCACCTTGTTCTTTGTCAGGAACCAAGAGTCGGTCAAAGGATTAACTCTGACCTTCAGTAAGTTACTGTAACTAGGCCCACTTCCTCTTGCCTGAGGACAAAGCATTTCTTCTGTAGCCGCCCTTCAACCACCACACCCTTTATCTATAGTTACGACTTTAGCCGATTATCTAGGTCAGCCCCCACCCCTCCTAGGCATCCACCCTTCTAGAAATCACATATAAGGAACGCTGTAAAAATAAAGTTTTGAGGCTTGATCAGAATCCCTTTTGTCTTGCCTCCATTCTTTGCGTCCCTTGTCTGTCTCTCATTCTCTTAGGTGCGCCGCCTCGGTACCCCCGTTAGAAGACCCCGCAGGCCGGGGAAAGTTCTTCTGTTTCTCTCCCTTCACAGCCTCCCCCCCTCCAGCCCAGGAGCCGCAGGAAGCAGGAAGCCTCAAGGCTGCTAGTTCGACTTTTATTTTTTATCACAACCTCAACCAGATGAGTGCCCCTGGCTGATACAGCAGATGAGTGACGCTGCCGGATGATAAACTGTCCTATTAATGAAATGAACTACCCCAAGCATGTCAAACTCAAAGGCTAACACGGGCCAAATAAACAAGGTTTAACTTCATGTGGGCACAAAAAAAAAAAAAGCTTCAATTTTCATAGAACTATAGGTTTATTTAGAGACATGCTGAATACAAAGGGCTGCAATAAATGAGTAATTGTTAACATAAAATAATAGAACATTTTAATAAAAATTAATATTTTTTCTTGAACATTAACTTATCAGACACTGAATGACTGCACAAATTAATAAGCATAATGCAAATAAGCCTATTTTTCTTGTTCTCTGAAAGCGAAATATTTCCTGTTGTGCACACTGAACAAGTCAGTCCAAGACTAATGACATGGCCATCGGCTGTTAAAATATTCGCTGCTGGTATTAGTGGAGAGAAGTGGTGCGCCTGCGCATAAGGAGCATAAGGGAAATGAATGCAACATGATTATAGTAATCAGTCATTAGCAAAATTGTAGTTCATTATTAATAACTAAAGGCCAGGTGGACAAAATTCGTGCATGGTGGGGGTCTCTCAGCCCGGCCTGCACCCTCTCCAATCCAGGACCCCTTGGGGGATGTCTGACTGCCTCTTGCAATCCAGGACCGCTGGCTCCTAACCACTTGCCTGCCTGCCTGCCTGATCACCCCTAACCACCTCTGCCTGCTGACCTGATCACCCCTAACCACTTCTGCCTGCTGACCTGATCACTCTTAACTACTCTCTGGCTGGCCCAATCACCCCTAACTGCCTCTGCCTTACCCCACACCCAGGACTCAGGATTCCTTCCTCTGGTGGGCAGCTTCATCTGGGCCACAGCCACAGCCACTGGCACCCAGGACCGAGGGGTGGATGGCTTGTCGCTCTCCTGGGCCAGGCTGAAAGGGCAGGTGTAGCCACTGGTGCCCAGGACCTCGGGGCGGGTGGGGTGGCTTGTCCCTCTCCTGGGCTGCAGCCTGGCTGGTCCCCATTCCTCTCTTGAAAGCTCATTTGTGCCTGGCTGGTCCCCTTACCTCTCTCCCCAGTGTTGAGTGAGCCGTTAGGGTGTGACAGTGTGAGGGTGTGACATTATTTGCATATTAGCTCTTTATCATATAGGATTATGTATAACAGGATATTGAAAAAAGTTATAAAATTTTTATTGAAGTGTTTCTTGCATACTGTTATATTAGCTGGGCTGCAAAAATATTTGTTGTGGGCCACAGTTTGACATGCTTGAACTACCCTGTCCCTGCTGGTCCACAGGGTCTACATCTCGAGGCCCTCAACAGGGGAGCCCTTTTGTTTTGGGGCTCCTGTGGCTATTGAATGACCTCTGGGCCTTTCAGGATCCTTCTCCTGTGGGCAGCCCTGCTCTGTGGGATTCTAATTCAGCGCCAGCCTTTTTCGGGCCCCTGCTGGGACTTGACGTATTTTAGGGGCACAGGCAGGAGCTCCGAAGGCCTTCTCCTGGCCTCCATTTCTACTTGGGATCTTTCCAGGACTCGAGCTCACACAGAAATTCTACAAGGTTTCAGGCAGGCAGGCGGGGACCCCCTCTCCAGCCTTTCCTTCAGGGACAGGGATGGGGAACATCTGGCCCACGGGCTGTGTAAGGCCCATGAAATCCTTTAGTTTGGCCTTTCCGAGGCAATAGGGGTGGTGAGTTCAATAAAGTTTTGGCCAAGTAGAGCAGGCTCATTTTCAAGGTGGAAATTCGAGAATGAGTTAACTGAACTTTTTGCATTGCTTATGGTTCTAGGGGCCTCATGTACAGTGTATGCATAGATGTTGTGACATATTTATGCATTTCAGTTTTGAAACTTTATTTGCTCTTTTGTCATATCACTTGGTATTTTTTAAAACAATTTCTTAGTGATTTCTTCCTCAGTACAACTGTCCTTTTACTCTATTATTTTTCTCCTTCATGGATTCCATGTTCGTTGGAAGCTTGTGTAGACCAAGTGAATGGCCTTTTAGGCTTCCTCCACGTGAATAGAAGTTCACTTTTTGAGTGATAAGAATTACATGTCACAGAGTGAGGGGGCATCAGGATTTTAGAGATGCTTATGTGGGGCACGGCCAAAAAAGGTTGGGAACCACTGGTCTACAAGCTCATCAGCCATAGAATCGGAAGAACACATCCTAAATAACTTGGGAACCCGTCAAGGTAAGTCCAGTCAAGCGTCGCACTGAACACAGTCTGTCCCCTAAGTAGGCGAATCCCGTGGGTGCCATTAGAGACCGAGGAGGTTCCCTAGTTCTCCACCTCTTCGGAAGGTCTCTTATCATAGGGCCTCTTAGGAAGGAAGAGGGCAGATCCTCTTGCTTCGAATTCTCCATAGCCCTGCCCGAAGCTACCCTAATCTGCAAAGCAGCAAGGCCTCTGGGAAAAGACAAGACCTGTGGGAGGGGAGGATGAAAGGAAACACCAGTTTTCCTGAATTGTGTCTACGTGATTCGCCCAATTAGGTGAGAAATAGATTGTTAAAGAGGCAGGATGGATTAGATTCATCTTGAGGGTACCCATGTCATTAAGGTGGGTCCTTGGATTATCCGATTGAGACTGTGTGCCTGCTGAGATTACATACCTGATGAGGTTACGTTGGTGACGCGGTTATATTAGTGATGGGATTATCAGCTGCCTATAAAGAGTGCTGGAGGCCAGACTGAGGCTCAGTCTTCGGAGGGAAGCAGCTCTGAGCTCCAAAGGAGACAGCACCTCCATAAAGAATCGGTCGCTTGTCCTTCCCATCCCTTGGGTTCTGGTAAGTACCGAAGGCTTTTCCCAGGAGGGCCACAGTTCACTTCCTCTGACATTGCGTTGTGACGGGAAAGGGAGTGTTTAGGCTGATTTCAGGCAATTGATAGCAGGGCAGGTTAGGTGCTGGTGAACTTGGAGTCCTCTGAAGTTGTAACCGTAACGGAACGGACAGAGGGAAGTGTGCTCAACCTTACAATGCACAGCACGACTTTCTACAGTGAGACCAGCGCAGGAGACAGCAAATGCCTAAGTAAAACAGGAAAATGTCGCAATGGAGTGAGCGACAAGTTCCTTAAGTGGCAACCAGGGAGGGAAGAGGAAAGCAAACCTCATCAGGGAGGATTTGGTGAGAAACTGAAGTCGAGTAGGTATGGAGAGTGAATGTGTGTGGGGGAGAGAGCTCTACGTAGAGACTGGAGCAAAGGATGATGGTGTTTGCCTCCTGCATGCCCCCACCAGGGATTGAGCCTGCAGCCTGGGCATGTGCGCTGACCAGGAATGGAACTGTGATCTCCTGGTTCATAGGTCATGGCTCGACCGCTGAGCCACTGCAGGGAGCCAGGGGTGCTCTTACAAAGGAGAGAAGAGGGGCCAGGAGAGGTTCTTGAGCTGTTCCCATGGTGTTTGTTGTTCGTTGTTCGTTGCAATGGACACGGAGGAGTGACCAAAATACACCAAAGTCAACGAGGAGCTGAGATGTCACAGAAACAAAGTCCCCAGGGGAGGTCAGAGACCAAGTCTTTGGTTCCAAGTGGAAGACGGAGACATGAGACTTAGGAGTTCCATGGGAAGAACTTGGTGGTGTTAGCAAGATGTATTTATGGGGAGATAACTGCTTACCTCAGCAAGTCAGAGGGAGGGAATGTGAGAAAACAGGAACTGCCTTTCAGCTTTCATTTTGATGGCAAACTGAAGCAGAAACTACAGATAAATATTAGTGGAAATGGAAGAGACATAATCTATAACCATAAAAGTGTAATATGCTAATTAGACTGGATGTCCTTCCCTCCTTCCGGACAAAGCCAGGGCTGTGAGGGAAGCCCAGGTCCCAAGTACCTGCCTGTGGCCGGAGGGAGGGAAGCCTGGGTCCCGGGTCCCAGGTGCCAGAGGGAAGCCAGTGCCAGCAGTCAGGGGATGGAAGGCCTACTCTTGCACGAATTTCATGCATCGGGCCTGAATTTAGTAATTTAATAATGACTAGAAAAAGTAGGAGAGGTGGCTGGTAAACCAGATTTTCAACATATAACTGATAACGGTTTCCAAGAAAGGAAAGGGAGGTTGAACATGTCTAGAAGAAAAGTTTCTTCTTTTCAAAAGGAGTAGTGGGAGGTTACCAATGCAGGGGTGGTTGTTGACTTCCTGGCAGGGAGCTGAGGCAATTCCTCAGATCTAATTCGTCTGTGTAGTAGGAGGCAACCCATCTGTCTACAGAAAGCCATAGGTAGGGGGCATGCGTGCTCTGCAAGTCCTGGGGAAGTCTTGGATTTATGTACAGTATCGGACGGCCAGATGCATTGGAAAGGCTCTGGAGGTGAGTCTGCTTAGACCAGGATCAATATCCTAGTCATGAGCTTTGTCAGGCGCACCCCCTGAATTGAAAATGACCTGGGGTCACTGGGATTGGTGTCTGGAGCAGTCAATGTGGTACAACGGTCAGAATGGCCATGAGGATGCTAGGTCCCACTTAATAAGCATTGCAGTGAGTTAATGTGCATTAGTCAGTCAGTGAAAAATGAGGACTGTTGGGTTCGGTAGACTGATGGACTACAGATTCCCAGGTGGTAGGGGAATCTGGGCTTGGGGACCAGCTCCGTGTACCAGCTGAAAGGAGAGAAGGCTGTAGTTACAAAAAGGGGTCTCTGGTTATTGACCTGAGAGTTGACCATTTCCGGTTAAACCTAGGAGTGGTGTGTAACCCTCAAGATGGTATGGTCATGGTTAGAAATTTGAGTTCCAAAAACAACTGAAACTCAAATTAAAATTCTATCTGTGCCATCTTTGAGCCATGCAATTCTGCCACGTTAAAGCTTTCTGAACGCCTGATCATGCTTGTTAAATTGGTAAATGAACCAACCAAACCAGCAGGGATTTCCTGAGGATCAACAAGGCCTAATTATATTACATACACTGCAAGCAGGGAGTCACGTTTAATAAAAATGTTTTTCTCTGGAATCCAGGTAGAAGGGAGGGAGGTGAACGGCCGTTGAGAAGACTCGCGGAACAGTGCACAGACCCACGTCCAGCCCCGAAGATGGGGAACTGCCTCCCATTCCTCCGATCCCTCACCTCGGAGCAAAAAGTCAGGAGAGCTAAACGAGTCAGCCTCATACAGCAACTGCCGATGGGAGGAGGCGGAGAAGACAGCGTCCAGGAGTGTGCCATCTGTTTGATGGACCTTGTCCCTGGAAACGCCATCCGGTGTCTGCCATGCATGCACCTGTTCCACGTGGACTGCATAGACGCGTGGCTGACGAGGGGCACCACGTGTCCCTGCTGCAGGTGGCTGGTGCTTGTAAGGCAGCCGTCCTACGAGATGGACTGAGCCAGGAGTTCTGGTGTGATTTCCAGTGAATCACCATCTTTAGACTTGCATCTTTTGCCACTGCGCCTAGCGTAGGGTTAGGAATTAATATCAGGCACAAAGGTTTCCTTAAAAGATCTAGATGTAGCTCTCTCCCTCTCTCTGAAAATCAATAAAAAGTCATTAAAAATATCATCTTATTATTCCTGTACCTAGGCATTGTGAGGAGTTACAGCAGCTCTGCATACTTGTATAGTGTGTGTTCAAGATTAGGAATAAGATGTTTTCTAAATGAAAAAAATCTCTCCCACCCAAATTCCTATCTCAAGTTGCTGGTATTTAGACCAAGGTTTCATTTAAAGGTATGTTTCCTGGCCCGGCCGGTGTGGCTTATTGGTTGAGGGTCTACCTATGAACCAGGAGGTCATGGCTCAATTCCTATTCAGGGCACATGCCTGGGTCGTGGTCTTGATCCCCAGTGGGGGGCATGCAGGAGGCAGCCGATCAATGATTCTCATTGATGTTTCTATCTCTCTCCCTCTGAAATCAATAGAAATATTCTTTAAAAAAAATGTTTCCTAAAACTGAATTGAAATAAATATGTATAAAGGGAAAATATTTTCAAAATAGTCTTTGTTCTCCATTGCTTAATTAGATGTTTGACTTTTTGTTTGCTAAATCCAATCAAGATGAAGGCTGGGGGTGCTCAGGGGATTCACTTGGTTTAATGCTGGTGTGATTAGGGTGTGTCCATGGAATTCAACTGTGACTAGGTTTTCCCTATGTCTCTTTATCCTAAAAAAGCCCAAGTGTGCAGACTTTGGGAGAAGACCAGAGAGCTCCTTCCCTGTGGAATCTGTATCAGAGTGTAGTTGGCCATATTGTGCCATTTGGGGTCTGGTGAATCTTCCATTAAACCAGAGGTCAGCTACTTTCACTCTATTGCCATTGTACAAGTCTTATCAATGTTCAGTTTTCTACCAAAACAGTAACTTAAAATATGTAAACTCATTTCCCATTAACTTCTCCAATTCTACATTCTGATTCGGGGGACTTACGGGGTAAATATGCACAATGGATGCTGTTGATCCGCCAAATTGAGTCGATGAACTGACCAATCATTTCAGTAAATAGAATCTAATGTCACTTGGTTGACAACTCAATCTTTGCAAAGATAACCAGTCAATAGCAACATTCAGTCTTCTTACTCTTAACCATGGGCAAGGAGTGCCCCCCCCCCCCTCCGATTTTTCCACTTTGCTTGGCAGCAGACAAGCCTGAGTCAATAAGGGTGTGGCTAAAAAAGGGTGTGGCCAGAGAGGGCCTCACCCTGAAATGAGCAGAGGGAGTGGGGCTTCAGCCTAGTAGTATAGGGCCTGGTCGGGGTGGGATCCTAAAAGGTGTGGTATGAGTAAGCTTATGCCTCTTCTGCCCTACCTCCTGGCATTTCTGGGTCCGCCCTTCATTCCTCCCATTTTTGCCTTGGGATTGTTGCTTCAAAATGGCTTTAGTTGTCCCCACTGGTGGAGAACTTAGCATCTTCAACTGACAAACTTATGAGGCTTTCTACCATAGGTCTTGTTCCTCAGCCCCTAACCTTTGCCCCAGTCAGTGCCACAGTCAGTGATATCCACAGGTCCCTAACCTCTGAACCATTCAGACCCTGGATTACCTGGCCCCTCCCACTTCCAATCCTGGCAGGGCCCACGGGCATGACTCCACTGGTGCTCCATGGGTGATGACTGTTGACGGATGCCAGCAGACAATGCTTCTCACCTCACACACCCTCTGAAAGGTAATGACAGCACACACTGATCCAACACTTATCACAACACCCTCTCAACACAGGCAAACCCTAACACAGTCCAAACGATGACACGTAAAACAACAATGTTCAATCACATGTGGACCTTCCACAATATACATGTACTTTCACAGAGGCCATAAAGGCCTATACCCTCTAAGTCACACACACACTAAGAAAACACACCTGTATGTAGATCCCATAAGGACCATATGCCCCCTGAAATCATTAAAGGAAATCCTGGCTATGCCTATGTGAGCTTTGACACTGAGGCATTTCACAATTCAGCAGCAACAAGGGAGAAGCACACGGCAGAGGAACAAAATGTGTGCTGATTTCCATCAGGGCCAGCGGTACCATACGGTAAGAGAGACAGGTCATGACAAAGGATCTACATGTGGTTGTTTGATACAATTGCATAAAAAAAAAATTAGGAAAGTGCAGATAATTAAAGCAGGTTCTTATGAGAAAGTATCAAGGTTTTAATGTAATTCCATGTTTTTGATTGTGGAGAATTTTTCTTATATAATAGTCATTATTATTGCCAAATTTTTTTTTTTTTTAAATTAATCCTCACCCCAAGATATTTTCCCATTGATTTTTAGGGAGAATGGAAGAGAGAGGGAAAGGCAGAGAGAAACATCGATGTGGGAGAAATACATCGATTGGTTGCTTCCTGCATGAGCCCTGACCAGGGCCCAGGCTGGGGAAAAGCCTGCAACCAAAGTATGTGGCCTTGACTGGAATCGAATCCAGGACAAAGGGTCCACAGGCTGACACTCTATCCACTGAGACTAACCAGCTAGGGTGTCAAAATTCTGATTTAAATATTTTATATAGTAAAAATAGAGGTAAATCATTCTTTCGTTTAAAATATTTCAATAAATATAACACTAATATTACAGTTAGAACATGGTTTTGTACCCTCTCTGTTTTAACTCACATTTAATATTTTATAACTCACCCAAATACATGTGTTTATACCAGTGTAAGCAAAATGGAATTTAACCAACCTGCTTAATTTTTACCACCAATTAATGCTTGCATTTTTCCAGTATTAATCACTTTAATTTGACCATATTACTTCTACCAAAACTGTGCATTCTACACTCCCAAAGTGCTTCACAATTGTGAATCTTATCTCACATTTTCAGTAACAAATCTTTAGTAAAATTCTGGCTATTTTGCTGAATTGTTTGCTTAATGGTCCAATAATTTTAGCCAGTCTAAAATTTGTAATATGAAATCCATCTAAAAGTTTATCTACTTTCTCAGTGTGAGATAATTAGTGCGAAGTAATGAGAAGTCACTGAAGATTCCGTCATTTGTTACAGTGAGTATTCAACAATGTAAATCCTCACTTGCTTTACAAGTGCTGATTAATAACATTTTATCATTTTCCATAGAATAATTTTTCAGAAGATTATCTGCTAATCTTCAAGAGGCTTTGTACTCCTGCTATTAGATTTTTTCCACTTATTTATTGTTTTAGCAGTTAACTGACAATAAATTTTTTTGTGCACACCAAGACTGGTGCTAGGTTGAATAGTGTGCAATGATTACAGAGCTAGAATTTTTCTCCTCTGAAGTTTACTAATTTGTGTAAAGGATAAATTATAAAGTAGGATATTCCTACATTGATTACATACATAGAATTTCTCTGACCTGATTCCTCCGTTCATTCATGGGTTAGATGAACTAAACCTTTTGTCTAGCTGAGAGATCCCAGATTCTGGTTCCTGCCCTATAACTTTTAAGGGAAAACACAGCAAGAAGGTTATAAAAGCAATTGCTCAGAGAACATCTCAAGCCACTAAGGGTCTGCTTCATGCCAGTTGGCTTCACCTTAATCAAGTTAGTAGTACTTACTTGTTCTCATCCCATCCCACCCTATTCCTGTTTAATCCCAGCTCAGATCCAGTGCTTGGGCTAACAGATTCCCATTCCAGAGTCTTACTTAAGATCTCACTGACAGTTAGAAATGGTATCTGGCTTCTGATTGGGATCAACTTCCAGACAAGACCTTGCTTGCATGGAGTATCAGTCAAATTGTGTGGTTGTGGCAGGAGCCAGGAAGGAACTCATGTGGTCTCCAGTTCTCAGATGGAGTCCTGAGGACAGGAACCAGGGTCAGGTCAGCCCCAGAGCCAGTCCAAGTCACTCAGTGATGGGGTACATCACAGTGCTCCGAAATCCCTGCCACCGTGTGTGTGTAGTGACAGTGGCTCTAGCCAGCAGTGCCTCCTGGTCCAGGCAGAAGTCCAGATCCTGCTGTACTGAAGACTTGCAGGACCGACCTCCCTACCACAGGTCCCGAGCCCTTGCCCCACTGCAATCTCCCACTCTGCCAGCTCTCCTGACACACTGCTGGCATCATGCCCCTCTAACTCCATCCACCAAGGCATTTTGTTTAACAGAACTGTGTAATAAAGATCCCAACACATTCATTGCTTTAAGTTTGAGTTTTCCAGGTCAGCCTATTGTCTCCAGAGTTTGTCAAGTAGTTGCCATACATATGGATTCTCTCCATTTTGAACTTTGATTGAGTGAAATAAGGATGAATAAAGGCTCTTCCACACTGATTACAAACTGCTTTTTTTCCACAGCGTGTGAGTCCTTCAAGGGTGTTTAGAGTCTGAAACAATGGGTAGTGAATGTTTCACATTTATAACCTTTATAGTATGAGTTTTTTCATGCTGTCTAAGGTTAAAATGTTTACTGAAGGCTTTTTCACATAGATAACATTTGTATGGTTTCTCTCCAGTATGAACTCTCTTATGCAGTCCAAAGTTATAGCTTCTGTTGAAGGCTTTCCCACATATATTGCATTGATATGGTTTCTCGCCAGTGTGAGTCCTCTCATGTCGTCTAAGGACAGAAGAGTGATTGAAGGCTTTCCCACAGAGGTGACACTCATATGGCCTCTCTCCAGTGTGAGTCCTCTCATGTCGTTTAAGGACAGAAGAATCAGTGAAGGCTTTCCAACATATATGACACTCATATGGCTTTTCTCCAGTATGGGTTCTCTCATGTCGTCTAAGGACAGAAGAATCAGTAAAGGCCTTCCCACATAGATGACATTCATATGGTTTCTCTCCAGTGTGAGTTCTCTCATGTTTTCTAAGGTGAGAAAAATGAGGAAAGGTCTTCCCACATAGATGACATTCATGTGGTTTCTCTCGACTGTGAGTTCTCTCATGTTGTCTAAGGTAAGAAGGCTTACTGAATGTCTTCCCACATAGATGACATCCATATGGTTTCTCTCCAAAGTGAGTTCTCTCATGTTTTGTAAAGTCAGAATAATGAGTAAAGGCTTTCCCACATAGATGACATTCATGTGGTTTCTCTCGAGTGTGAATCATCTCATGTCGGCTAAGGTTATAACTTTTACTGAAGGCTTTCCCACACAAATGACATTCAAATGGTTTCTCTCCAAAGTGAATTCTTTCATGTTTTCTAAGGTCAGAACAATGAGTGAAGGCCTTTCCACATAGATGACATCCATGTGGTTTCAATCCAGTGTGAATAATCTCATGTCGTCTACAGTTAGAACGGTTACCGAAGGCTTTCCCACATACATGACATTCAAATGACTTCTCTCCATTTTGAGTATTACTGTGTTGTCTAACGGCAGAGTGTTGAATCAAAGCATTCCCACGTTGACATTCAAACAATTTATTTCTAGCATCAATTAGTTTATGTTGATTAAAGTAATTGATCACTTTTCTAAATTCTTGTATGATATGGGGTTTCTTTCCCATGTGAGGTATCATGCACTGAGTCAATGTTAAGATTTCAGTAAAGTTTTCTCCCAAATCGTTACATTCAAAAGGATCTTCTTGAGTGTAAAATCTCTGCTTTTTGAAAAGAAATGAGATACTATTAAAGGTTTATCCACATTTATTCATTCCTTTCTCTACATATAAATTATAGAGTAATCATTCAATGATAGAATCCATTTAAAATTGTTCCTATTAGTTATATAATCACATGCATAAAGATTTTCTCTTTTATGGCATCCCAACTGCAGATATATCTGATTAATTTTTATACATTCTACTTCAAAGACTGGGTATATGAGCCAGGATTACACAATTCTCTTTTTTTAATACTCGCCTGGGAATATTTTTCCACTGATTTTTAGAAAGAGTGGGAGAGAAGGAAAAGACAGAGTGAAATATTGGTGTCAGAAAAAAAATCAATTGATTGCCTCCTGCACATGCCCTGACCAGGGCCAGGCCGGGGAGGAGCCTGCAACTGAGGTACATGTCCATCACTGGAACAGAACCTGGGACCCTTTGGTCCACAGGCCAACACTCTCTTGCTGAGCAAAACTCGCTAGGGCACAATGGTCTCTTTATAAGACCTCACGTTATGGTTTTGACTTCAGGTTAATTTCTTCCCTAAAACCAAACTAACAAAACTTTCTGCTGTGAAAGCCCTTGATCTCAACTTTAATTAGATAATTATGCCAAACTCATAACTTATTTAATTTCCAGTTCTTTATTTGGAAGAACAAGTTCACACTGATAAAGCTTACCACTGCATTGATGAGGGATGTGTCCTTCTTGAGAAAATGTTGAGTGGATAACATTTCTTGTTTTTTAAAATTATCTCTCCTTTCTGAAATGACTGGGGGGGAATTATTAGGGAGATTAAAATGTTGAAGGGACCCACAGCCCATCTGTTTTAAATATTAACACATAAATGGGAAAGCACATCAAAGTAAGGAATACTCTAAGGAAAAACACATTACAGACATCAGTTGACATTTTCTGGACTCGAATATGAGAAAAATAAAATGAAGATGGCAAGCTGGTGAGGAAAAGAAAGGGATATATTCATAGAATAGGTCCATGAAAAGGGATATTTTGTGAATTAAAAACACACACAAACACATCACTTTTATTGATAAGTCAGACACAATGGACAGTTTCACAAAATAAGATAGTCCCACGACAATGGAGTATAAAATGACAGCAGGCAAGTTAATACTATTCCCCTTATTCTCATCCTCAGCACTATATCCTCCAACCTTCTCAGAGTCCTTATCAATGACAGCCATGTCCTCATGGACCTCAGAAAACTCTCCTTCCTCCACTCCCTGACCCACATGCCAGTGGACAAAGGCATGCTTGGCATAAAACAGGTCAAACTGTGGTCCAGGAGAGCCCATGCCTCAGCAATGGCTATGGTGTTTTGAGGCACTGCTCAGCATGCACATATATCACTGTATTTTGGCCAGATTTCCGCCAGGTACACAGTGGTAGGTTGCTAATTAATGCAACCTTAGAAACCAGTGGGGCAGCAATCCACAGACTAGACGGCATGCTTGGTCTTGATGGTGGGAATGGCAGCACTAACTATGTCACCAAAGTAGAAAAGGCAGCAAGCCAGGTATTTCCCAAGGAAGGGTCGTATTTCTCCATCTGGTTGGCTTGCTCACAGCACACACTGGTAATCTCTACTACAGTAAGCTGCTCATGGTAGGCTTTCTCAGCAGAGATGCCAGGGGCATATATGGCCAGAGCAAAGTGGATTTGGGGTTATGGCACCAGGTTTGTCTGGAATTCTCTAAAATCGACTTTCAGTGCCTCATCAAACTCGAGGGAAGCCATGATGGAAGACACAATCTGGCTAACAAGGTTAAGATTAGTGTCGGTTAGGCGCTCAATATCGAGTTTTCTCCCACAGATATCATAGATGGCCTTCCAGTCAACCATGAAGGCACAATCAGAGTGCTCCAGGGTGGTGTGGGTGCCGAGATAGAGTTACAGGGCTCAACTCCAGCTATGGAAATCTGGCGAGGGGGGCGAGGGGGGGGGGAAGAGGATGTAAATAGAGAACTCCCCTAAGCACATGAATATAACCTCCCCTAAAGTTAAAGATAATGAGAGACACCTAAAGAGAAGTTGCTACCTGCAAAGTATAATGACATCTCAAGAATTTGTCCCCTACGTTTTACAAAACATCACTAACCTCAGATATCTCCATTAATCATTCTTAGGGCCCACTTACTCACTGACAAGGCTCTTTCTTGTACTGAAACAGCCTCTGGAGCTCACCTGGACTCTGGCCTTGTAGAATAGCAATCTCTTCTCTTGAAAGTTGCTCTCCCTCCTTGAAATGGGAAATCACGTATGATTTGTAGAGCTGACTGCCTGTTTGTACGAAAATGATACAAAGATTTTGAGTTCTGTGCTGATAACAGTATATGGTGATCAAAACAGGGTCAACTAAATGAGAAAAATAAGATAACCTCTGAAAGTCAGCCTAGGAAAGAATATACTGAAAGTAACATGGGTAGTCAGCCAATGACATCTCTTAAACTTGTCCCAAAAGATATTAAGGACATATCACTGCTGATGCCCATGCCAAGTTCAAAGACAGACTATAGAATCATCAATATTTTCATGTAAGTTTTCACAGTGCTTGACTATTATGACCAAATAAATACAACTTCTACCAGGAAAAAAAAATTTAAGTTCTATGTGGAAAAGTGTCTTGTTATTTTTAATACTTTGTTCTGATCTAACAGTACCTGCAGCAAAATAAATATTTATATATTTTAAATCAATACATTTACTTACACATTCAAAAACAGTGAGTTTCTGCCCTGGCCAGTTTTGCTCAGGGGTTGAAGCATCAGCCCTCAGACCAAAAGATTCCAGGTCAAGGGCATGTACCTCAGCTGCAGGTTCGATCTCTGGCCCTGTGAGGGGGGCAACCAATCGATGTTCTCTCTCACACTGATGTGACACTCATTTGCCATTTAATGAGTGTGTGTGTGTCTCTCTCCCCCTCCCCCACATCCTTCCACTATCTCTAAAAATCAATGGGAAAAATATCCTCTGGTGAAGATTTAAAAAATAAAGTGAGTTCCCACCACTGTGTGGGAGTTGGAAATTGAGTAGCAAGCAAGGGAGACATTAAATTATGTCAGGAAGATTACATTCTACTGGGATTACAAACTGAATAAAAGCAAAAAGTATAGAAAATTACTGACTGTAAGGTAGTTGTAAGAGTTATGAAAGAATTAAGACAAAGTTTGGAATAAGAAATGGGAAAGTTTTTCGACATACGTGTAGAATGAATAAATACATACATGCACAATACATATGAAGAGACTCACCAATCGAGACCAGATGACTGATGCTCTCCAGCATTACGTCTGTGAATAGTTTTCTCTGGGGTGTGTCCAGCAGGGCCCACTCTTCCTGGGTGAAGTCTACAGCTACATCCTCGAAGGACACTGCTTCCTACAACATTATGGACATTGTTTCAGACAACCTCTAGGGGAGGATGGTCCAGGTAGGTCACAGCACTAAGGAAGTGGCAGCTGAGCGTATAGAAAGTTCAAACAGTATTTTGGGTCCAGCCACATCGTTCTCATTGCTGACCTGGACATCTGACTTTCAGATATACCCACAGTAAATATATGAAACCTCACTGTAAAGAAGTATAACATGAGGTGGTGTAATATAACCTGGAGACATACCAGTAAACTTGGAATGATGACTCCAAATCATGATTACAAAATTTGCACTTGAAAATTTATAATTAATACACTTCTCCACCAATTTCAAGGAAACCTACAAACTCATCAGAAGGAACGCCATATCCATTATTTGCCCCCTTTTACCACGACTATGTTCAGATTATTCTCCTTTATCAGCTCCATCTGCTCATCAATGAACTGGTATAATATGGTAGTTATAGTTTTTTTTAAGATCCAGTGAGCATGTGTAAAGTGGTAACTATGTAGCAAACAACATTAAAAACAAGCTCCATGTTTATTATTCAATGAATGAGTAAATTGAAGCGATGCCCAGAATTCTGCAAAACTGGACAGAATTCACACCGGACTTGGGATCAGCAGGTGCAGCCTTTCGTCTCCACAAAGCTCAGCAGCATAAGCCAGAGACCCCGGGACTTCTGTGCTGAAGGCCAGGAGTACCCCAACTCTTCCTATGGTCCGAGGCCTCGTGTCTCACTTTTTCTGGGACCTCCAATTACAGTTGTCATTGCCTCTTCTGTTTCTCCATCTTGTCTCTCTATTCAAGGTTACCTGAAGCCACTTGATTACTCTGGGCTCTTTACTTCATCAAAAATTTCCACAAGGCTCTAAGTTTTACTCTACCTTCTACCTCCCTCCTCCTGGATTACAACTAAAATTAAGGAAACAATACTCTCTATGCATTGCCTTCACTTAATCAAATTTGAAGAAAGGGAAAATTACAAGAAAAAAATTCATGACTTGGGACATGGGTAATAATGAGAATTTTGGTTTTCCTTTTTGGATTTCAAAAGCGCAAACATATTCTATAAAAATTTTAAGAGGCCTGAGATTGGAAAAAATAAATGAATGACTCCTGATTGCCTTTTCTGGCATAATCATGACTTATTTCCCCCCAATACTAATCAGCATGCCTGTCAGCACCTATAACTGGCTGAGCTCACCTGTGGAAACATCTGCCGCCCTTCCTGGCTATAATGTTTTGCTCCTTCCTCACCTGCATTCACCTCAATCCTAAGGCCATGACAGTTAGTAATATGATTAATGCGTAACTTTTTTTTTTTTCCTAACCAAGCCATGAATTAGATGAGAGAACAAAACCTTTCCAATCTCTCCTATAATTACACAGCATTACTAGAGGCTGGAATTTCTTAGTTTAATGTTGGGAAAGAGAATGCCATTTAATGAGTCCTTGACCCAACACGACCATTCCAGAGAACCGGGGAAAATGAACTGAAGGTCAGATCTGTGAAAAGTCTCGCGTGTACTCAGAACACCCGTGCCTGTAGGAGCAATATACCCACAAACTCGCAATGGAGATGTATTTCAGTAGAAAGAGTAATTCCCAACTCACCTGTGACGCCATTGTCACTAGCTCAGCTGTCAACTGTCTTCTGGGTTTTCACTGACACACAGTCCAAGCAACAGGAGGCAAAGCTGTGGGAGGAGAAAGAAGCCATGAAACTTATTTCTCTACAATTTCTAGACCCAACTGTCATGAAGCCCCAATGCTTCACCTGGAGGTAGCCACCAGCCCAACCAGGAGTGTTTGCTGAGAGAACAGCGGGAGAGCTCTCCTCCACCAGATCAAAAGAAGACACAAACACCTTTAATTTAGAGAGGAGTGTGGTAAGGGAATTAATCCAGGGTGTTCAGAATTTTCCAATTCCCTCTTGAGGCCAAAACACAGAGATCCCTGACTTATGCCACAGGTGTCCTCACCTCCAGCAACAACTGGGCAATTTCTCAGGCTTAATTATTCTTAGTTGGCACACAGCAGTGTTTCTCCAACTCTACCCTGCTCTCTGGTGCCCCAGCCCATTCCTATTTCCTGTCCCTGGCCCTCCAGATACTTTTGTCCTGAATCATTTTATTTCCTCCAAGTGAGGTTCCAGAAATATCAATCCTTCAACACTGACTTTTAGATTTGTCCTGCAGGAATTCGGTTATGCACCAAGAGAATGAAGATTACATTTTATTATAGTGTTAATTCACTGATGGGATGACTTATTCCATTTAGTGTAGCCAATGGCATCTACTTTGAAATTTATCCCTGAAGATCCCCTGCATCAGATAACAGAGTGAGCACATGGGTTACAGAACTCCTATCATGTTAGACGATCCTCACAGGGCAGTAGGCTTAGGAAATACAGAATGAAAGCATTTTAATAGGAAATTCTGTTGCTCCATCTGATATTTTAGAAAAGTGGAAGCTGAACTCCTTCCCTTTGCCAGTCATATTAGCTGCAATTTTCCTTAACCTCATTATTTCAGTGTGCCTGAGACAGCATTTATAAAGTGTAAACCCTCCCCTAAAACAGCAATAATTGTGTATTTCATAAACAAGTGATGATAATGAGTCATAACAGAAGTAGGTTTAACTCACCCATTTGTAACTTGGAACAGTCAAGTTTCATTACATGTGATTCTGGGCAAAGAGATATACATACATTTGCTTATTTGTTCCTCAAGGTAACCCTACTGATTATGATCTATTTATAAAGTTAATAAATGACATAATCAGAAGTTCAGAAAACTTTAGAAATGTGGCAAAAATCACACAAATACAAGCATATTCAATGCATATAAGCATACGTTAGAAAGGGACACATATAATTTGCATTTGCCTCTGCCTGCCTTTTAAGCAGAGATTCCTTAAAATCCAGAGGCCCATGCCCTCTGAATGGCTCAGCTGGTTGGAACATTGCCCCGTATACCATAAAAGACTGAGTTCAATTCCTGCTCAGGGCATATACGTGGGTTGCAGGTTTGATCCCCAGTTGGGGTGCATACAGGAAGCAATCCATCAATGTTTCTAATATCCATGTCTCTCTCTCTTTTTTCTCTCCCAATTCCTCTCTCTCTAAAAGTCAATATAAACATATCCTTGGGTGAGAATTAAAAAAGAAAATTCAGAGGACCCATCCTATTCTTGCAATGTATTCCCCTTTTTGCTCTTTCACCAAAAATTACTGCCCATGCCGGTATTCTGTACCACACAGAACCCACTGCATTGCCCCAATCCCCGAACTTCAGCCTCCACTCTCCTTCCTACTGCCCAGTGTAACTCGGCTACCCGTTTCAACAGTGTTCCCTAAGTCCAACATCACTTCCTATTCCTACTGACCGTTCGCTACATCTGCGGAAGAATACCGCCACACAAAGCGTCTCCAAATAGTGCCTTTTCCAGGGCTGCCCTGACAGCAGGAGTCACATATCACAGTGGCTTCAAAATGGCATGTCCTGGTTAGTTAACCTGTCTTCCATGCTCCCAAAATATTTCTAACTCTCTCCATGCCTTTAATTTCACACATTCTCACCCTCCCCTCACTTTTAATAGATGAGGTATTTCCTTCCAAGTGGATATGTAAGTTGACAAGTTACCTGGGTCTATCACCATAAAATGTGCAAATTTTCCTGCACCCTTTAGTTACTCCTTCTCTCCTATTGCACTGAAGAACCATCTAGACTCCAATGGAACCACTCTGTCTTCTGTTTTGTTAGGAACCTTGTATTATTTAATAAAATGTTTATTTCCTTTACAAGCGACTTCCCCCTCTCCTCAGTACATCCCCCATCATTTAAACCTATCAAATCTCCTGCATCTTCAAACTAAAACTCCTCTGAACTTATTTCCTCTTCTGGTCCTTCTCTGCTGTTCCGCCTTTACAATCAAACCAAAAGCTGAAGGTGCAGTTGCCCTAAGCTCACATTCCCTACCTCCCCAGTTGGCTAGCTAACATCACCACCAATGACATCGGCATAAATAAACGCAATGTACATACCTCAGGCTTTTACTGGGAATCAAGAAATAAGTGTAATATGACTTCTTTAGAGGAATTTACTTTCCCCTCGGTTCTCTAACATGTCAGCCTACTAATGGCCTTAAGACTAATATACTCATCCCAGCTCCGTATCACCTGAGCAGAACTCAAACAATACTGCAGGAAGATGACAAGGCTCCATGCTAATTCTTCATCCCTTCCCACTGATGCACGCTGTTCACTCAGCTTCTTCCGTTACTTTTTCCAAACTGAAAGCTACGGAGCTCATGTCTGAGGTCCATCTCCGAGCTCTCATCTCTGCTTTCCAGCTGACATGCACTTTAAGATAACTGTCTCCCCTAAATATCACTTTACCTAGTCCACATTCCTTTCCATGTCTCTACCAGACATCTGAAGTTTGAAATGTTGTAGACTCAGAACATCACAAGCACTATTAAGTATTGCTATCATTTCTACGCTGTTCACAATTACCATTCTTCATTCCCACCCAAATTCACAATTTCCCACCCCATTATTACTTCTCAGTTTGAATGGCTTCCTAAGATATCTCCTCAATAAATTCCCAACAAAATCAACACTTCCCTTCACAAAAATTCATTCATAAAATAAAGGAGGTCTGTCCCGTCTTGTGAAAACAATTGCTAATATTCACCAGCACACAACAGACAGGCAATCCCATGAAGCCCAGTCTTTACTGAGGATGCTGCCCCGACACCCCAGCGCCAGAGCTCCTTCCTCTCTCTGGAAAGTGCGCCATTCTGGTGGTGGGCTCCCTTTCAATGGAGCCGATCACCACATCAATACTGGAATCTAAAGAACGAGCCTGATTAATGTAGAGAACAAATCAAGTAAATCTACCAAGAACACCTCTGTCAGGAAGTATTTCCCCTCTTATTACAAAAGTCAAGTAGATGAATTTAAGAAGACAAACTATCATTTAACTCTGTATTTCCTCTAAAAGCTTCAAAGGCAACCTGCATGCCTCTTCCTTATTTTATGGATTTTGGTTGTTCTGGGCAGTATTGTAGAGAATATGCAGCAAGAGAATGTATTCTGCTCTTTATATGTAAGAGGATTTGTAATCTGCCAACATATTTCCAGGCTGCAGGCATCAGTCTGAGTCTACATAAACACTTGTGCTGAATAAATATACACTCAAGGGAAGTATTCTTACGGTTTAGAATGTGCATTTTTACTACCAAGCAAGAAATAGCTCGTACAGTGCTGGGTGGTCTCTTCAATTCACATTTAGGTGATGTCCCCCAAACTAGAAAACTCTACCAGCTTTGAAATATTAGCAATTCCCAGAATAACCAATCTCTGCATTGATAAATAGAATGTTTTCCTTTTTTATTTTAGTAAATATTCACCTGAGGATATGTTTTTTGAAAATGAAATAAAAAAAAGTGTTTTTATTGATTTCAGAGAGGAAGGGAAAGAGGGAGAGAGAATCATGGATCTGCTGCCTCCTGCACGCCCCCTACTGGGGATTGAGCCGGCATCCCGGGCATGTACCTGACCCAGAATCCAACTGTGACCTCCGGGTTCATAGGTGACACTCAGCCACTGAGCCGCACCGGCGGCTTAAACTGAAATTCTTAGAGAGAGAGGAAGGGAGAGGGAGAGAGAGACATATGGACCGGTTGCTTCCTGTACGCGCCCTGGGTGTATGCCCTGACCAGAAATTGGACCGGAGACCCGGACAGCACTCCAACCAACCGAGCTGCCCGGCCAGGGCTTCTCCCTTTTTAAAGCCCGCACCGGCCTCCTCCGGTGCCCCCGGTCGCTCCCTCTTCTCCCCTCTCCCCCACCCCCCTGCGCCGGGCACAGGGACGGAACGCAGCTGCCTCCGCCCTTCCCGGGGGCACCGGACCGCGGACGCACCCCGCAGGCTCGGCCGGCGGGAACAGAGGGACCGGGGACTGGGCCCCCGGCAGGCGGCGACGGCGAAGGGGGGCCTGGGGAGCGGCGGGCGGGGCGCAGGCGAGCGGGGGCCGCAGGACCCGGGCAGGGACGGCGCGGCGTCCTGGGGGGCGAGGGGCGATGGGGAAGAAGCACGAGAAACGACGTTCCCGGGGGGAACTGGACACCGCGCGGCCTGGGCGGCCTCCCAGCGAGAGGGACCGGAACCGGAAATGACTTCCGGCGGCGCCAGAGCGCTGGGTCCCCCTGGGGGGAGTGGGGCTCCCCGCGGAAGGGACGGGTGCGGCGGGGAGCCTGGGACACCCACAAGGAGCCGGGTCCCGGTCGTGGAGGACGGACGGAAACCTCACCGGACGGACCTCACTCACCGCACAGGCACTTCCGCTCAGGAACACCCCCTTCTGCGCCCGCAGGACGTGACGCAAGGGGGCGGGGCCTCGGCCAGGAAGAGGCGGGCCGAAGGCGACGCTGCAGGCGAGGGTGGGCGCTGCCAGCGGGGGCGTGTCCGGGGGCGGGGCCTGAGCCTCCCGCCCCGCCCCCGCGCCGTTTCCTTGCCCCCAGCGCCTCTGCAGGCTCCGCGCGTGGGAAGCGGGGGTCTCCGTGGCCCCCGGGCGTCAGGACTGCGTCCTCCGACTCCGAGTTAAATGGCTCCGTTCAAAGTAGCGCTTCGAGCCGTGAGCCATTGGGAGGGAGTGCCGACAAGTTGGAAGAGTGTAAGTCAACGTCTGGTTTCCTCGCAAGACACGTGACCCGCGAGTGCGGGGGAGGGGGGGGCGCGGGAGAGCCGGGAGCGGGGCCGCTCTGGGTGCAGGGGGCGGAGGTGGGATCCCGCGGGTCTGCGGCTCCTGCACTGAGACGGGGCCCTTTCACTGCGCGAGGACTGCGTGGTCTGTGCTGGGGCGGGAAACGGCTGCGAGAGGTAAGGGCGCCAGGCAACGCGCTTTCACGCCTGCGTTCCTGGTTCACACTTAGCTTTTTGTTGCACCATTACTTAGATGAGTTGTAAGTTCAAGACCTTTGGGATGAATCCACAAGCACAGATGGCGTCCCATGAGTTGATTAGGTCATTAATTACTACCTATATCATAGCTGCATCATGTTCTTTATTCACAGAGCTATCATAAAGTGATACATTTAAAGGAATGTTCAACGACATGTACTAGAGCACAGTAGGACTTTATTCATGACCTAGAGGCCCAGTGCACGAATTTTGTGCACTGGACAGGGGGCGGGGGTCCCCTCAGCCCAGCCTGCACCTCCTCCAATCCAGGACCCCTAAGGGGATGTCTGACTGCCGGTTTAGGCCCCATCCACAGGATGGGACATACCTCTCACAATCCTGGACTGCTGGCTCCTAAACTCTCACCTGCCTGCCTGCCTGGTCGCCCCAACTGCCGCACCCCTACAACTTCCTGGTCACCCCACGCAGCCTGCTGTTCGGTTGACCTGTTGTTTCAGTTGTCACAGTCACTGCCTTTTTATATATGCAGATGGGGCTATCTCCATAATTGGCGTAGGGAAGCCAAGGGGAAGAGAGATTGGGCTCAACTCTAAATGCAGGGGGGGTGTGTATTGGAATTTATAGCCAAGAGCAGAGGAGGGGTCAGTGGGTAGAGAAGAGAAAATGATGCCAATGAATTAGCTAGTTACTAATAACAGAAAAGGAGCAAAGCGCAGGCCAGACATCTAGGCATGTTCTCTGCAGAACATTGGGGGGTGGCGGGGAGGAGAACTGGACCAAAGGAAGACAGACGCAGACCCAGTAAGTTTGGGATGACTAGGGAAGGTACTTGTCTGTCAGTCACCCCGGGGGACAGAGGTCATAGGCCAGAAGGGACGTGGCCACTGCAAGCCTGAGATTTGGGGACATAGAATCCTCTAAACAGAAATTCCTTCTGTTGGCACATTGTGACTCACTCCTAGCTCGAGAGGCTGTTTTGCTCCTGCTCCCCTGTATTTGCCCACATTTTTCACGGCCCCACATGCCCTGGACTAATGTACCCGCTCCCACATGGAAAGGAGACTCTGGATACCGGCTCTGCTTCCAGCTGTGCTGAAACCCCAGCTACACGTCTATGACGGGACCAACGGGAACGTGACTTAGGAAGCCCTGGCGTGTAATTCCATGGGAATAAAGATTTCTACCATATTTCATCCTCCCATGGCGGGCTCCCTAAATGCTTACTCCTGGGGTACCCCGAGAACCCCACTCCCACTAGCAACATGGAAAGATGAGCCATATTTTTCTCGGATAACAGAGACATCAGGGGTCAGGAGGATTTGGCTCAACTTCAACAGGTTTCTTGTTGAAGACAGTCCAAGGTGATCAGATGACGTCTGGGCAAGGATGTAGGATGAGGAATCCGGTCAGATCCCAAGGGTGATCCGATCCCAAGGATGGGAGATTCTGGTAACATGACTTGGCAGGGTTCTTGCTAAAACTGGGTTTTACAAGGAAGCACAAGGTGGGCCTAGGAAAAGATTCAGCAGCCCGATTAAATAATTATTGCCATAAGTTCATATCTTTATTTCCTTTGAAAATTGGAAGTTCAGGCTGATTTACTGTTTTAGGTTTAATATGGGTGCAAAACTTGTGAATTTTCAGGTTTTATTTCTGATATGTACATTTAAGGGTACACTTTTTAATTTAGTTAAAAAATTTTTTTAGTTTTTATTTTATTAAGGGTGCACTTTTTAGAAATAAGTTTTGGTATGCAGTTTTTTTATTATTCAGTTCAAATTATTTTCCGATTTATTTTGGGGGTTGTGTAGAAGCGTATGTTTTAACTTCAAAATACAATGTCTTTCTAGTTACCTTAGATTAACTGCAATGAGAGCAAGAAGCATACTTCATATCATTTCAATCCTTTAAAGCTTGTTGAACCCTGTTTTATAGCAATATGGCCCCTTTAAAAATATGTTTCAAGTGTGCTTCTCTGCTGCCATCTAGTGTCCATCATGGGAATAACACCTGGGAGCCGGTGAGCAGGAAGATTTGTTTGGTAGAGTGGATTATCCACATGAACATTGAATCTTGTGTGATTAAATGTGCATTTCATAGCTTTTAAACAGAATGACTTCTTAGTTCCCTTTTGCCACTGACTTCTAGATGAACTGCCTTGAGTGCCAGCAACATACTTTATATAATTTCAATTTTTTGAAGTTTGTTGAAACTTGCTTAACAATACAATATGGTTACTTCCAACAAGGTACCAAGTGTGCCTCTCTGCTGCCACCTCCTGTGCATCTGGGCAGTAACACTTCCGTGCACGTCAGCAGGCGAAGGGGTTGGGTGCAGGGGGTCATCTGTGCACACTCTCTCAGGAAGACCTCTTCCCTCACGCACAAGAGTTAGAGGTGATATGACACGACACACAGATCTCCCAAGGAGAGACTTCTTCTCACATCCAGGGACACATAGCTGATGTGACAGGACACCCCACTTTTATAGGGCAGGACTCACCCCAGCAATCCCAGGACCAAGAGCTGTTGTGATAGGACACCCCAATCTCCAGTCTGTGACTCTCTCCACAAGAACAGGGACTCAGAGCTGATGTCACAGGACCTGCTACTCTCTCAGGGTGAACTCCTCCCTCTACACTCACAGGACCCAGAGATGATGTCAGAGGACCCCGCACGCTCTCAGTTGTGTCCACATTCCTCAGTAAACAGACCCAGAGCTGACATGAAAGGACCCTCTACTCTGTCGGGTCAGACCTTCCCCCACAAGCACAGGGCCCAGATCTGAAATGACAGGACTTTAAACTCTTTCAGGTAAGACCCCTCCCTACACTCAGAGAACCCAGAGCTGATGGGGCAGGACCCTGCTCGCAGACCGGAACCCCATACCATCAGATGCACACTGCAAGCAAATGCTCTTCTCTGCCGCCATCTAGTGTACATATTGGGAATAGCAACTATTTCCTAAGTCTGGACTCTCAATCATTTTGCAGGACCCAGTTAATTCCCATAAACATAATTTCTACAAAAGTAATCAAAATGATCATATTTTTCAATACTCTGCTCTTTCCCAAATACATGCAACATAATACATATTTTGAAATATTTGATCAATCAATTATGGGTGAATAATGTCCATTAATTTCTTCACCATTTTCTGAGTGCTGGAGACAGAGTTGCAAAATGACATGAAGCTGTGGTCAAGATGACAGTCTAGTGTTGAGATGAAAACAAAAGGTAAAAATAACAAACATCTTCCTTCTAAGCAGTTATGAGAGAATCAGGCAGTGCCTGCAGTGGAATAGTGGCAGCTGTTCTATGTACCTGTTCAATGCATGAAGGAATGGACACTTACATATATGACTACTTTCACACACATACAAACATACATACGAGTTTCAAGACTCACCCAGAGAGAACAGGTGACAGATGTTCTCCAGCACCACATCTCTGTACAGCTTTCTCTGGGGTGTGCCCAGCACGGCCCACTCTTCCTGGGTGAAGTCAACAGCTATATCCTTGAAGGTCACTGATTCCTGAAACATCGTGGACATCCCAGGTTAAACAGAGCACTTCCTGCCAGTGTGCGGAGGAGGAGGGTTGGGATGACAGCATTGAGGAATGATGGGGATCTGGGTGTATGGGAAGATGAGGTGTGTAGTTGGATTCAGATACTGAGCAAAGCAGCCCTTTGGCCATTAGAACAGACAGCTGGGCTGCCTTTATAGTTGCCACGATGGCACAAGCAACAGTGGCTCTTAGGCCAACATGAAATGTAACAATATTAGAATAGCAGGTGTGGCAGAATATAGTGGAGAAATTCCATGTGGGGACAGGAAGTGTGAGCTCCACCTAGGGGTGGACCCACCGAGCCTAAAAGATTAGGCAAGACGAGTGTATGCGAAGGTATCCTCAGACACTTCCTGTGCAGGTGAAAGCAACCGATGAGCTGTTGTGACCCAAGGCCCGCCCTCTTGGTAGAGGGAGGACAGGGAGTGTAGACCCAGCCATGGTCTGTTACTAGAGAGGGAGGACAGGGAGCGTAGACCCAGCCATGGTCTGTTATTAGAGAGAGCCCTGAGTAGCCCTCCTATCCCCTTTGGAAGCAGGTATAACTAAGCTACAGTTGCACCCCTTGATCCAGCCCTGGCAATGGCACCAATGCCCTCCAAGAAAGAGATAGTGAAGTAAAGGCCATGCAAGCCCTTCCCATGATCCCCTCTGTGACTGGTGGGATGGACTGTCAGGGATATGGCATTGGGCATTCTTAAGTTTTACTATTAGGGCCGGAGTACTGGTACAATGTAGTACTAACATACTACAGTTTGTATTGTTACCGTAAGCTCTGTGTTCAAGGATCTGACAAATAGGCCAGGGTATCCCTAGAAAACCACCCGGTATAAGGGGTGGAGTATGGGGCCCAGTCCAGAGTACACTGGATGTTCAAGGCCAATTTGAGTGTGGGAACCCTCATCAGAGTATGCTGGATGTAAAAGGCCAATTTTCCATATGTAGGTGCAAAATCAAGGACACAGCAATTTTACTGTATGCCCTGTGCAGGCGTACCTTTCTATAACCCAAATATTGATGTCACTATTTGGCAAGAAGTCTCTTTCGTCTGAGTTAGTATAAAAATGTGTTACTGAGTGGCAGAGTAAGTGGATGCTGTATGGACACACTCTCAGGAACAAACTAGAATTACAAATAAAATATAGAAAAACTACCTGAATAATCAATGGAAGACTCACTGGAGAGAACCCTGATACCCGAGGACTGAAAGTAGAGACCACATAGAGACTGGTCAGAGGGGCGGAGGTGTGAAAGAGCTGGCCCAGGTGCCCACAGACAGGAACTAAAGTACTGGAGACATATCTCAGCTGTGGGGGGCTGCGACTGAGAACTCTGGAGTCTAATCCTCAATCTGGGCCCCCCAGCAGAGAACACCAGACCTGACAAAGGTGCCCATATAACATCTGACTCTGAAGAGCAGTGGGGTAGCTGTCTGCCAGGGAGCGATGGCCAGAAATCCAGGCACCCTCTTAAAGGGCCAACACACAAAATTCCCAGCAGATCCACCCACCTTGTGATCAGGCAGAGGGAGGGCAGGGTGGACTGGAGCTGTGTGAGCAGTATCCAGGATTGGGGACTCGGGGGTTAGAGCTCAGAAGGCAGACACCCCAAGTTTCCTGTGCTGAGTCATTCCCTCAAGCAGCAGAAGACATCTTTCCCACACAGACATTTGCTATACAGGAGACCTTGCCTGGGGGAACACAGCTGATCCACCCTATTGGAAAACACCTTGCCCTGAGGCCACTTAACACATTGGGCACCAGTAGTTTTATTGCTAGCTTTACCCAGTGGCCAGATAAGTTTCTATTGAATGAGTACACAAAACATTTTACAAAGTATACTTTAAAAAGATATTAGCTTGTAAGAACATGTAATAAATAACTTCAAAGTGCAATGGGTACTTAATTTTAAGGCATGTTTTTAACATTTATGTAAAACACTGTGTAATATGAAAACACGAGAATGCTCATGATCCGCCCACAATGTGTTAAAATAACAACTGTCCTCCAGGCAAAAGCAACTGCCCTACCCTACTGAAAAAAACTCTCACCACACCTGAGAACAATTGCCTGAGAGCAATTCAAGTCAGAATCCTATCAGTCTGTAGGCAGAAGTGTCTCTGGAGGATTTGAGTCTCTGCCTAATCTAATTAGTTAGAAACAGTGTTTGATACTGTCCTGCACTAGAGGTTGAGAGGCATAGCAGATATACCTAATACAGTGTCACAAAGCCAAACAGGAAGCCAAAATGAGAAGACAGAGAAAAAACCCCCAAATGAAAGAACAAGAGAATTTTCCAGAAGAAGAGATAAATGAAGCAGAGATCAGAAATTTATCTGAAACAGAGTTCATAGTAATGATGGTAAAGATGCTCAACAGCATGAGAAAAGATATAGTAACTCTGAAAACAAATAAAGAATGGCGTCACACAAATGAACACATTGGAAGGAAAACACAGCAGATTAGGGGAAGCTGAGGATTGAATTAGTGAGTTCGAAGACAGGGTTGAAAAAACTCACTCAGAGAACCAAAAAGAAAAAAAAAAACAACAATTAAAAAACAAGAGGACAGCTCAAGAGAGCTGTGGGACAACATGAAATGTAACAATATTAGAATAGCAGGTGTGGCAGAAGAGGCAGAAAGGGAGAAAGGAATAGAGAAGGTGTTTGAAGAAATAATGGTAGAAAACTTCCCTAGCTTGGTAAAGGAAAAAGTCACACAAGTTCAGGAGGCACAAAGAACCCCCAGCACAAAGAACCCAAATAAGCCCACACCCAGGCACATCATACTTAAAATGCCAAAAATTAAAGACAGAGAGAGAATCTTAAAGGCAGCAAGAGAAAAGCAAACTGTTATTTACAAAGGAGCTCCCATAAGACTGACACCTGATTTCTCATCAGAAACTCTACAGGCCAGAAGGGAATGGCATGAAGTACTCAAGGTAATGGAAAGCAAGGATCTGAAACCAAGATTACTATGTCCTAAGCAAGGCTATCATTCAAAATAGGTGGTCAAATAAAGAGCTTCCTGGGGGTGGGGGGATGGGGAGGCTAAAGGAGTATATCACCACCAAGCCAGCATTACAAGAAACGCTGAAGGGACTGCTGTAATGAGAAGAAGAAACACAGAGAAACATAGCCATACAGGATTAAAATGGCAATAAATAACTACCTATCAATAACTTACATGTAAATGGAGTAAATGCTTCAATTTAAAGGCATAGGGTAGGTAGCTGAATGGGTACAAAAACATGACCCAACTATATGCTGTCTACAAGAGACCCACCTCAAAACAAAAGACACACACAGGATGAGAGTGAAGGTATGGAAAAAAGTTTCCCATGCAAATGGAAAAGAAAAAAAAAGCTGGAGTGCTAATACTCATATCCGACAATATAGACTTTAAAATGGAGGCCATCACAAGAGACAACAAAGGTCTCTGCATAACACCAAAGGCATTGATCCAACAAGAGGTTATAACCCTGAGAACATATATGTATCCAATATAGGAGCACCTAAATATATAAAAAAAAAACTTCTAGAGGACACATGTGGCATCTAAGTAACAAAATAAACTGAAGAACAGAGTGGACTGAGACATAGAAGCATAGAAAGAGTGCGTGCGGGAAGGTGGGGGACGGTGGGTGGAAGGTAATCAACCAAAGACCTTGTACGCACATATGCATAACCCATGGACACAGACATTAGGGTGCTGAAGGCCTGGGGCAGGCTGGAGGGGTCAATGGGGGGGAAATGTGTTACTGACCAGCCAGTGGCTGGCTACTTGGCTGGCTGCGTTGCTAGCAATGGCTCCTATGTTTGCTGCTGCCGCCCTGTAGGCTGCTTTGTGGAACTACGTTAAAGAGCTGCTTTGTCTGGCTCCTTCTTAGCAATGGCTACTTGGTCTGCAATAAGGTTGCTCCTCTACACCTATGACCTCTCATGCCTTCTCCATCTAATACCCGCCATCCATGACAGTCCATTTCCTGGCAGGGGAACTGAGACCCCCACAGCAGCACAGATCTAGGATCTTGGGGTAAGCAGTTAAAATTGCAAATAGACTCATCACAAAAATGGAAAAGAAACACAAATAGTCAAATATCGGAAATGTGGGGGTGAATGAATATTGACCCAATAAAACTTGGATATCATGAGAAGCTGCTTTGATATGACATATAATTTCATGGGAATGAGGCCAGCTGACATCTTTGTGTTTGGAGAACTCACCAAAGGGAAAACTGGAGGAGGCGGTGAAGCCCAATGGATGCTGAGGCCAGTTCCACAAAGCAGCCAACCCTCTTCTTCCAACATCCCTCCCCACAAAAAACCCTCCAGTTCCCCCTACTGGGTGGAAATGTATCCCTTTGTTTGGTGTCTGAGTCCCCTTTATCCTGGGAAGACCATAAATTAAACATCCTGATCTCTGAGATACTAACTATCCTAAGAAGCCCTTCAGGCCCCTCACCACACCCTGTTCAATTTCATTGGATTGTCCAGACTCATACTCAGTTATAACTCTCCTGGAACAAAGAATGTCTTGGAACTCAAGCAGGGCATCATACACAACGGGATGCTTCCAGTCTTGGGACTTCAAGATAAAAGAGAAGATGGAGAACTCTGAGATGCCACTAAAGAGGGATGAAACCCAATCTCAATGTGATATTTTTCAGAATATTACTCATATTAAACAAACTATAAACCAGAACTTTAATATAACATTTCATAAACAAAAGGTGCAAAGTTACAAGGAGAGTTCCCATCCTGATTGCCACTGAAAGAACACAGCACAGTGAAACAGTCTCGCCTCAGGACCACAGGCACTGCTTACAAACTGCACAACTCCCAGGGGGCCCTGCGCCACGTTCCCCAAGGCAGACAGGGGCACACCTGATAGAGATTCATTCTATAGCTTCCCCTTTCCATTAGACTTTGAGGCCAGTGTTGCAACTTAAATTCCTATACAATGGATTCCACTTTACAAAATTAATCACCTTCCTTTGCCCTTTGTATAAGTACCAAGTACAGTTTCCTGTCAAACTTCCATTTGACTTATCAGTACAGCTCCACACATTGAAAGGGCAGCAACTGGGACTCTGTGTCAGCAAGCCTTTGCGGACATGCCAACATCTGAACACACAGCACAGCAGGGAGGCTCTGGTCCAGCAGAAACAGCTGCATGCGGTGGTGTCTCTCCCCCGCCCCCCTAGTTCCACAGTCAAAGCACCAGGAGGCCTGGGGCCAAGGAACAAGTCTTTGCTGATACGGGGCATCTCACTGGCCGTCACTCTCTTCAGAGGACGAGGAAAGCTGAAGGTCCTCTTCGAGGATACTCAAGGGACCCTGTGACCGAGTCCCTCTGTCTTCTCCTAGGTGAGAGGGTTCTGAGCAGCGGGGAGTGGGCTTCTCAGCAGGAGGGCGGGAGGGATTTGGCAGCAGCTTGCAGCTCCACTGGCCTCCTTTTAATCTCTTAAAGACCATTCTGATGGGACTCGGGGGACTGGGTGGGAGCTCTGGCTCCTTGCAGGGCTGCAGGGTCTTGGCTCCAGGGCCCTCCTGCTGAGGCTGGGGGTCTGCTCTCTGCATGCTCTTCTGTGGGGACAGGCAGGAGCTGAGCCTGGGTTTCTTTCCGGCCTTCTGGCACAGGTGCATGGAGGTTGGGGCCGCTCTCTTGCCTGGTGCCTTGATGCTGAGAACACATTCCATGCAGCACGAGGTGGGATGCTGGGTGGGTTCCCAGCAGGGAAGTTGGCTTGTGCCTGAGGCTTGAGGGTGTGACCCAGGCCATGGGTGCTGGAGACAGAACGGGGCTTGTTGTGTGTCTGCTGGACACTGTGGGTGGCATCCTGGACAAGGCGTGTGCCCGCTGACCGAGGGGTGTCAGTGACAGGAACTCCCTGCCCACCATGTAGTCCAGAAGGTGGGAGGTGCTGCGGAAGTCATTTCAGGTTTCCGGACGGGGGGCCAGTGGTGGAGTCTGGGTCTCGCACACACATTCTCTTGTTGGTGGTGTCTGGCGTTGGCCCCTGTGGACGCTGTAGGAGACGCCACACAGAGGTTTCACATTAGAACGTTCTCATCATCAAGTATAAGTAAAATGAAACAAAGATAAAAAAGATATTAATACAAGCCATGGACAGTGAAAGATACACCAGCAATCAGTGTGAAGACGAGGAGGTTCTTGAGCTCCATATAAAACAGGTTACAAAGCGCCCTTGACACCTTTTGTAACATCAGATAAGAAAACACAAAGGTTCTCCATCTGTCTCCTGTTAGTGAAGCGGAAACAAGCCTTTCCTAGCCTCTTCCTAGGGATTGGACGCACATCATGGCGTTGTGTAGGCAGTTTGGGGACTAATGAGTTTGGGTGGACAATATGGAAGCAGGGATCCCGATTTCAAGATGCCTGGTTGCCTGAAGGGATTATACCTTTCTGGAAGCATCTAATGAGATCCCGCCCATTCCCTCCACCAGCATAGAGTGTGGGGGAAAAGTCGGTTTAGTTTTAGTTACTCTTTTTATTTACTTATTTATTGATTAAGGTGTTACATATGTGTTCTTTATTCCAGCATTACCCCCCATCCTCCCTACTCAAGCCCTCACCCCCCTGTTGTCTGTGTCCATTGGTTAGGCTTATATGCATGCATATAAGTCCTTTGGTTGATCTCTCCCCCTTACAGTTTTAATTACTCTTAAAACAAGTTTATTGTTGGATTATTGTATATTAATTATCTTAGTATTTTCCAAGGGGTAACTGTAAACCTACTTTTACTTCATCCTGTATTTTTGGCACTCATGCAAGTAGAAAGCAAAATCAAAGACACCAATAAAAATGACATTAGGAGACTACACTGGAGAAACCTCCTGGTCCCATAGAATTTTCACCAGACAGAAAACAAGGAGGAAAGTGGGGTGACCCTGATGAAGATAAAAGACCAGCAACTAGGGACACCCACCTTCATAGAGTCACTGGATTCCATCTCTTTCTTCCAGTTTTGCTCATGGTGACATCCCCTCCCCAGTTCCAGAGGAATCATTGGGTGGATCAGGGATAAAGATTTCTGGGGAAACATTTGGATCAGAGCCTGTCTCTGTTCTTCATGCCTGCCGGACAGAATGTGGTATGTGAGTCCCCCTATTTCTCGTTCCTGATGAAACAAGCCTTCCCATGGTCCAGACCCTTCCCCTGTGTCCATGTGATCTAGGCAGTGAGGCCCCATGCGTTCACTAGACGTGCCGTTGATCATCTCAGATCCTTCCACTTCCTGTGGGCACTCATGGGTTTTTCACAAAGGACTTTCCTTTCCCTCCATTGTCTCTCTGTCTATCCTTGGCAGAGATCCAACATGTCTCACCCCACCCCCACCACCATTCACCCTCCCTGACTCTCAGGGAGGGAAGGAAACTCTGCGTGTGACCCCTTGAGGCCACGGGCAGCTTTCTCACTCTCTCCAGGTCCGTCTTTGCCTGGAGATGGCAATGCAGACTGTGTAGAGGTAAGAGACACATGGGCTCCCTAGATTTCCCCCAAAGTTTGGCTCCACCATCCCACAATACTCACCGAGCTCTCTGCTCAGTCTCCCTAGTAGTGTTGTTAAAGGGCCTTAGGTCCTGCAGGTCCCAGGGAGTCCACCGTTTCAGGTTCTCCATCCTATTGGGGTGCAGGGGTAGGGGGCCATGGGACCCCTGAAGCTGCACGCTTTGTGCCCAAAGGTCCCATATTTGCTTTTCATCTGGGGGGAGATAAGGCCTGCCAGTCAGCCCAGAGTACAGGTGGAGTTCATAGGTAAATAGGAGGACAGAGAGTGAGGGTACAGAGGGACATAAGCATAGGACTCAATGAGGTGCTGGCTTTTGAGGGTATTATGGTGTGTTCCGAAGCCCATGTTAGGGTGGAGTGCACGAGAAATGTCTGGAGGTCTAAGCATGACTACATAGAAATGGATGGATATGGGCACAAAACAGGAAGTGTGATCCTAGGAATATGACACTAGCTAGGAAGAGAGGTGGTTTCTCTGAGACCCAAAGGGCCAGTCAGCCTGGTGAGAATGTCCCAGGGCAAGGGATGGTGGGATGGGAAAGGACACCCCACTCATGGAAACAGAACTTGCCTTTTCCAAACCCTGTCTCTGTGTCCATGCTGCTCCCTCAGGTTCCCCCCAGAGCCAGGCCCCTACTCACCCCAGGATGCCCCTCCTCTGGTGGGGGAGCCTTGTGTGCCACTGGGGCCCTCTGTGATTTCTTCCTTTTCTGAATCAGGGGTCTGCAGGGCCCATGCTCTAGGTAAGGACCAGCCTTCTGCCATACCACCTACGAGCTTCACGTCTTTCGCTCTCAGCTCTGGACTTGGGAATCTCCTGAGAGAAAGGAAAGAGAAAGTTTTCAAAATCCCACACAGGGCAAGCTCCTCAGACACTGTCTGCTTCAAATCTGCTCAAGAGACCTCATGACCTCAGGAAAAACATCTGTCTGCCCTGTGATCCCTCCTTCTGATCTTTTGTCTGTCCTCTCATGATTGCCTGTCCCCAGGACAGGACTCTCAGGCGACACAGCTGAGACTCACCTGGTGAAATGGATGTGCATGCATAAAGGAGGGATTTCAAAGGGGAAACTGGGATTCATTCTACCCTCTGTGTCCTAGTAGGGGACAGAGGAAGACAGTATTTCTCAGGATTTACACTATCATCAATGCATTGAGTGTTGGGGTTCACATACTAGCAAAGCAAAGTAAAGTGTCCTCCTCTCTGGAGAATTTGAAGTTCCCATTGGACAGTAAAGGTGGCAACTTACAAATAAAAACCCGCCCAGACGAAAATATGTCCTCCTCTGCTAGGCTAGAAGCTTTGCAGCCGAGTGTCTGGACGGGTTTCTTCTGTTTTAATTGTACCCTCAGCGTCCTATCCTTAACTACTTTCTAACAAATGTGAAGTGAATGTTAGAAATTAAGACTGAGTAAATCAATTATTTAGCTTTAAGTACCTACAGCTCTATCTACCAAGTTCCATATGCGCTCAAACAATTAACAATGCTGGGGTCCATTTCCTTAGAAATTTGCTCTTGGGGTAACAATGAGCATTGAGAACATATAGTTTGTTCATCGCTCTGCTCAGATTTTCTATGAAAATGAAGGAATCCTTACCCCACTGCCTAAAGCCACATCTCTCCCTAGTTTTCCTAATGTCCCGATTCTCTAAGGACCCAATGGAAAGGAAACCTGCCCAGTGGTGTTGCTCAGTGTTTAAGCGTGGGCCCATTAATCCTGAGCTCAAGGGTTCGATTCTTGGTTAGGGCACATGCCCAGGTTTCTGACTTGATCCCTAGCTCAAAGCCTGCAGGAGGCAGCCAACTAATGATTCCCTCTGAATAATGTTTCTATCTTTGTCCCTCTTCTTTCTTCTCTCTCAAAACCAACAAATACATATTAAAGAAAGAAAGGAAACCCACCTGAAATCGCTCTGTGCCCCCCCGTTGTCAGCAGACCCTCAGGACAATCTGTGCTGGACCAGCCCCACTGGACGCCAGGCAGCTCTGAAGGTGCCTGAGGAAGGGTCACGGGGAGAGGGTGCAGTGCTGGTGGACTATATGCTGGTCAAGGCCACGTGACATGTGGGCGGTGACCATTAAATTAGCATAATCCCCAGAAGGAAACAGAACTTGAAGGGAAACTATGTTGTGAGTCCTTTAGGGTTTTCAGGCCTTTTCACTTTATATGGACCCACGTGCTCACTATTAGGAAGACGTATCTTCTGTAAGAAAAATGTCTGTGGATGCGCCTGCTGTTTCCTTCAATGCTTTGCCTTGTTGACAGTGATGCCATGCATGGGAGAGCAAGCGTCTCGGAATACGTAGAGCACAGAGAGCTCTGGCAAGAAGTCCACCCACAGCGTGTGCAACCCACGACATGGTCGACCTCCAGCACCCCTCAGGTTTCCAGCTGAAGCTCCGATTCTATGAAAATCCTCTCTTCTTCCCGGCCTGGCTGCAATCCGCCTTCCGCCATTGTCTCCTCTGTGCCTGGGAAGCGGAGCCTAGGAGATGCACCGGGATGGAGCCCCCAGTGTGGGCCTGGTGCCACTACCTGGCTTTATCCTTTGCCTGGTGACTCGGGTCACTTCCCCCAGGCATTCCATGTGGGCACAAGGACGGCTGTGTTCCACAGGGGACAGTCTTTTCCTGGGTGGGTGTCCAGGAACTGGGACTTGTCCCTTTGGTCTCTTATCTTATTGGTTGATACCTGATACTTTCTTCAGTTACTCGTCCACTGGCATCTGGCCATGGAGAGTGTGAGGCACAGGCCTAGGTTTTTACTAAGAGACATTGAGGAAGAGAAACTCAAATAATCCCCTTTGAGCCTTTTTTACTTCACTCCAGGGAGTATTTTGTTTAAAGCAGGTCACCCAATCCACCCCAGCTGGTGCCAGCTCGGTGGGGCGTGTCTGGTAGTGATTCTGAACTGTGGGCACTCTGGGTAGTTTACCATCTTATAATTTGCATATGTTTGAACCCCCAGTGACTTTCCCATTTGTCTTTGTTATGGATGAATGTGCCTCCCTGGTGACCTGGTCAGGCCCTGGAAACTTGGCTCCTCCCCTTGAGTCCCTACACCCTTGGGCTCATGCTGGTCACTGAGTCTCCCAGGGGCTGCCTGTCCTGCTGGTCCTGCCTCTGACCTTAACTCACCTTGACCCACTTTCCAGCTGGACAAGGTGGGACCGCCCACTTTCAGAATCACTAACCCAAGTCAGATTTAACAGTGTCCTGCCTGAAAAATAAGTCCCTTTTACCAATGGAATTATATGAAAATGCCACGTTCATCTACTTCTTATAATTAATTGTTCAATTTGTTTCTCATGTTTGCAGATGGAATCTATCAGAATTATGAAATTTATCAAAAGTGTTTTCATGTGAAAAATTTTCCCAACTCTGAATGTGTTAACTACCACTTATTTAATGTCACATATTTCAGTTAGGGGTGTTATACATTTTTTATAAAGAACTTTATAAATTCTTTTCAAATTGGACTTTAAAAAATTGTGCTG
Organism: Eptesicus fuscus; assembly: GCF_027574615.1. NCBI lineage: Eukaryota > Metazoa > Chordata > Mammalia > Chiroptera > Vespertilionidae > Eptesicus > Eptesicus fuscus. The sequence goes on along the minus strand of NC_072480.1, from coordinate 102,337,761 downwards.
CGTATTGTCAGTAATTATTATTCTAAAACATCTCACATAGTAGTTGAGTATCTTGGTATAAAATGTGAGGTTGTGTGGGCTCCCTACAAAACAGCCAGGTCTCCTATGCTACACTGGACCCTGAAGTCTGACCTGCATTGCACATCATGTGTCCAGCAGGACATCACACTGACGTACCAGGGGCTGTGACATCAGTCCTCCTGGGAGCCCCAGGGTCCTCTGGGTTCCCACATCTCAGCCCGTTGATGTTGGTGGTGGCTTCTTCTGTGCTCTTGGGCAAGTTGGGGGGAGGGGGGATAAGGGAAGGAGGGACTGAGTGAGCACTAGTGGATCTGGCCTCCTTTGGTGGATATGGAAATGTCTGAGTGTTTTCAGGGGGACAGATGCCTGCTCTGAGATTTACTACTGAGGACATCGCCTTTCCACGGACACCTGACAGGACGTTGAAAATCCAGAGGTGCACAGTATCAGGATGTCTTTGCGCAAGTTGTTACAAATAGTGGCTCCTATGCACCTAAGCTGATGAGGGCCCATCTTCTAATGAAAACAAGGACATGAAATCACACACTTTGATTGGTCTCTGAGAGGTGTTTGCTCAGAATTGCAGCTGAATTAAACTACAGATGGGAGGAAACCTATTCTCATAGGCAGACATACACTTAATTCCTCATCTTCCGCAGTTGTGGTTAACATTTCCCCACCCTGCCTCTACAGTGCAATCACCTGGGGAAAATTTCAGGAAAAGCAGTAAATGTCCATTTCAACCACAGAATTACTCATTCACTGGGTCTCAGTGAGGCCCGTGGTTAGGGGACGGTGCTTGTTGGGAAGAGCACAGGTCAGCACGGTGATGTTTAGGTTCAATAAGGGTGTTTGTTGAAGGACAACATTTTCTTTTTTAAAAAAAAATATTTATTGATTTTTTAGAGAGGAAGGGAGAGGGATAGAGAGTTAGAAACATCGATGAGAGAGAAACATCGATCAGCTGCCTCCTGCACACCCGCTCCTGGGGATGTGCCTGCAACCAAGGTACACGCCCTTGACCGGAATCGAACCTGGGACCCTTCAGTCTGCAGGCTGACGCTCTATCCACTGAGCCAAATCAATTAGGGCAAAGGACAACATTTTCATCTCTAGGAACAAAGTGGGAAAATCCTTTCATTTTTCTTGGGCAAGTAAATTTTCTTAATTATTTAAAAAGCACCTTAAGAAGTGCCTAATAGGATTATTGCAGCTTTATTTACTGGACTGCTCCTTGGGGTGGGGGAGAAACATCTAAGGCCCAATCTGAGGTTAGTGCTGGGTGCAAAAATACTGATTTAACTCAAATATAGAGGGTGCTAGGAGACTTCCCGTCCACCCCTCCACCGCCACCATATAGCTCAATCAGAGCTTTTAGAACAAAAATCAAGAGCTTTCTGTCCGTGTGGGCAGCATTCTATCTCCTGTCCTCATGTTGCAGAGCCATAGGCAGAGGTACCACCAAGACTTTAGGTGAGAGGCCTTTGATATGCCCCATGACCTTGCCTGAGCAGGTTCATGTCACTCAGAGACACCTGGCCCATGGGGCTGAAGACCATAGTTCTGTCAGCATTAGGGCTTGGAAGGAGACAAGCATGTTAAAGGGAATATAGAGGAATGGACCTGAGGTGTGTGGAAGGAGCCATTGGGAAAAGGGCTGTGTGAACCCGAGTCCCGGTTCTCTCCCCACCAGTCAAAAAGTACAGTGTTGAATGTATGTGTTCAAAACTTCAAAAGGAAACTAGAACACAAATATTCAGCTTTTTTAAGCAACAGATTTTATTGTTCAAAAAGCAGCCAGCATTGCTATATTTAAAGTTGAACTTCTTACAAAATTCCACATTGAATGTTTCCAGATCACATTAGCCTCCTACATCTGATGCCACAAGTTTTATTAACAATTTTATTTCCTCAAAAAAATCAATTATTTACTGAGTTGTGTGTTGCAGAATTCTTTAACAAGTTTTCATACACACACATTAGCACATACACTCTCATTTTATGATATGAAATTTAATTAAATAAAATCAAATCCTCTGCTTTGATTTTAGGATTGCTATCTATTTGGTGTGGGAAGATTAAGGTTGACTAAAAAATAAATGATCACTGAAGGCCTTGCCTTCTTGACATACTGTGTTTTGTACTGTATGAATGCTCACATTTATCATGAGTGTTGCTTTATGAATAAAAGGTTTCTTGTGATTTTACCCTGGATAACTCCACTAAAGTGAATGATCTGTAAGGAAATGTTTGGGTTTCCTCAAGATGGTTCATGTTCTGATTTCCTGTTTTAGTGTTTAGTTCTCACTGAGTTTGATGTGCACACAAAATCTGATAGTTGGCTGAATGTCTGTCAATAGTAATCACAGTCTTAGGGTTTCTCCTGGTGAAATTTATTCCTTTTACCAATAATTATAAATGAAGCCTTATGCATTCTCCTCTGAACAATATGTCAAGTGTCTTCAAAGTTCAGAGCTGTTGCTAGGATATCTAAATTAGCCTGTTTACAATGTGAGTTGTCATGTTATCTGAGATCAGGACAGTGATTAAAGGCTTGCACAAAGATACCATACACATGGACCCACTCACATATTAAAGGTCTTTTTGGCCAAGGAGTTTGGTGATACATAGATTTTTCCACATTGCTTACTGAGGGTTTCTTTCATGTGTGAATGTGCTGGTGTGTTTAAATGATAAAGCTATGATTGATGTTCTTCCACATTTATTACATGTGCAATGCCATCTCTTGTGCAGTCAGGTCAGACTATCTACTGAAGGCTTTCATGATTTTCTCCCCTGTGTTGGGTTCCCTCATGTCTTCTAAGGGAAGAACAATGACTGAAGCCTTTTCCACATAGCTGACATGCATAAGGCTGTTCTCCAGTGTGGGTTCTCTGGTGTCTTGTGAGATTAGTGTGTTGACTGAAGGCATTCCCACACTGACCACATTGATATGGTTTTTCTCTGGTGTGTGTTCTGTTGTGACGTGTTAGCTCAGAACTTTGACTGAAAGCCTTCTCACATATGGAACATACATGTGGTTTCTCCCCCCTGTGAATTTTCTTGTGCTGGCTAAGGCCAGAACTTTGATTAAAGGATTTCCCACACTGATGACATTTATACAGTTTCTCCCCAGGATGGATTCTCTCATGTTTTTTAAGGTAAGATCTTTGACTGAAAGCTTTGTCACATAGGGGACATTCATAGGGTTTCTCTCCTGTGTGAATTGCTTCATGCTGTCTAAGGTAAGAACTCTGACTGAAGGCTTTCCCACACTCACCACACTCATAAGGCTTTTCTCCAGTGTGCATTCGATTGTGGTTTCTCAGGTCAGATTTTTGCAAAAAGCCTTTCCCACATACATTACATTTAAATGGTTTCTCTTTACTGTGAGTCATCTTGTGTCGTCTGAGGCTGAAGACACTACTAAAGGCTTTCCCACATTCACATATATTACTTCTGGTGTGACTTTCATTGTGTCTATTAAGGCATGACTCTTCTCTAGGCGACTTTCCACGCTGTTGGCTGACATAAGGTTTCTTTCCTATATGAATTAAAGAATGTTGACTCACAGATGATCTATGAGTAAATTCATCACTTAAATCAGTACTTTCAATAGGATCCTCTGGAGTGTGAGATTCCTGTTGTGTGGAAGGAGATGAAAAGGTGTCAATGGTTTGCCCGCATACATCCATACAATCATTTTCTACATATCAGTTCTAGCATATTAGTCAGAAAAACTCTCTGGTGAAAATGTTTTACATGTTAGTTGCATAAATATGTTACATGACACCCTGGCAGGCACAGATATTTTTTCTTTTTTAGTATCTCCATCAGAAAGTTAATACATAAATTTGGACGCCTTTAGTGTGTTTTAACAAGTAGGTAATCAGTAAATGATATTGTCTTTTTTTGTTCAAGATATTGCTTTGGCTCATGTTAGTTTCTTCATCGATTTCAAACTATCCAAAAGTTTCTTGGAAAGAGCTTAATTCCAAGTTAACTACATAATTGCATTCAGGTGGTTGTGCTCACGACTAACTTATTGCCACATATTCAATTTGGATGATTAGTTTCACACCTATGAGCCTTACCATTGGCATGGTGGAGGATATGCCCTTCTTGCTGATCTGCTGCATTAATATCATCTCTGGTTTTTTAAGGGGACCTTTCATGCCTGAGGGGGTTAAAAAATAAAATTTGTTACAATGTCATTAGCAGAATGAGTATGGATAAATGCACAAGGATCAATATATGTATGTGTTTAAACCTGGCACTGCATTAGAGAAAGTGTGTCCAATGAAATATTTTAGGTAGTGCAAACAATGTAAAGTTAATTGAAATTCAGGGAAAAGTAATACCAGGATTGAAACATGAAAAGCAGGAAGTGGTGAAGAGACGATGGGTCAGCCTATGGTGGTAAAGCCTGAAAAGGCAGGATCTGGACAAGAATCACGATGGCAAAGTCCAACTGCAAGAAGTACACAATTATGTTTTCCAGAAGGAAAAGAAAACACAGGTAGGACACATCCCTTCTCATTCCTATATGCAAGAAATAACAACATCAGGAATCTTCCCCGGTGTCCTCCCTTGGATTTTTGAATGTGTAACTCAAATCCAAGCCTTCACCTGATAGTCTAAGGATGTACTCAGTCACCAAGAGGCACCTCCTCACACTGAAGCCCCCATCCCTGCTGCTCACCTGCCATCTTGCCTTGGGGAAACCCAGTCCCTTCTCTCAGCTGTCCTTGCTCCGGCTGGAAAATCACACCCGAGTTGCAGATCCGATACCCTGTTTGTGGAAGAAAGGTAAATGAATTACGAGTCCTGTGCAAAGTAACCATTGCAGTTATCAAGTTTAAGACAGATTACCTATGAGGAACACAGAGGTGAATGAAGGCGGGTCCTGGCAACAACACTTTCTCTAGAGAAAGCATTGCAGGTACTGCACCAAACCAGGAAGAAACACTGTCTTACATATACAAACACACATCTGTACTCACACACATACATACACATACATGTTTTAAGACTCACCCATAGAGACCAGGTCACTGATATTCTCCAGCACCACATCTCTGTAGAGCTTTCTCTGGGGTGTGCCCAGCAGGGCCCACTCTTCCTGGGTGAAGTCAACAGCTATATCCTTGAAGGACACTGATTCCTGAAACATCATGGACATCCCAGGTTAAACGGAGCACTTCCTGCCAGTGTGCGGAGGAGGAGGGTTGGGATGACAGCATTGAGGAATGATGGGGAGCTGGGTGTATGGAAAGATCAGTCTGTGTTTGGGGTTCTACTCAGGTCACTGTGAGTGCAGAACTGGTGTCTGCCTTTCTAACACATTCATAGAAACAGGCAAGGTATGAATTCATATTCTGCATTGTGAATAGAGATAAAAAGATGTAAATGGTTTGTCCACATACACCCATACATTTCTTTCTCACATATCAGTTCTAGAATATCAGTCAGTAATTGTCTCTGGTGAAAATGCTTCAAGCATACACATGTTCTGTGACTCCCTGGCAAGCACAAATATTCTCTTTTTAGTATCACAATCAAAGTTATTAGATAAATTTGGAAGATTATAGTATGTTTCAACAAGTAGGTAATGAACTGATTTTATGATATTGTCTCTGTTTAATACTCAGATAATTGTTTTGGCTCTTCTAATTTCTTCCCTGATTTCAAACTATCAAAAAGTTTTTGCTTGGAAAAAGCTTAATCCTAAATTAACTACATAATTCCATTCAGGCAGTTGCGTTCATGACTAACTTATCTCATCGCCACATATTTAATTTGGATGATTAGTTTCACACCTATTAGCCTTACCATTGGCATGGCTGGGGACATGCCCTTCTTGCTGATCTGCTGCATTAATATCATCTCTGATTTTTTAAGGGGATCTCTCATGCCTAAAGGGATTGAAAAAGTATAACTTGTTACAACGGCTTTAGTGGGAGAAAAAAATATACATATGCACCAAATCTGGCACTTCATTATAGAAAACATCCAAAGAAATAGTCTAGCTAGTACAAACAATGTAAACTTAATTGAAAATTAGGGAAAAATAAAATCGAGATTAAGACATGAAAGCAGGAAGTGGTGCAGAGATATTGTGTCTGCCTATGGTGGTAAAACCTTAAAAGGGATTATCTCAATAGGAATCATTATGTCAAAGTTCAACTGCAAGAAATACACATTGATTCTTTCCCCTAAAATGGAAAGAAAACTGGAGGAAGGACACCTGCCTTGTGATATGCAAAAGATGATAAGATGAGGAGTCTTCCCTGGTGTCCCCCCTTGGATTTTGGAATGTGTAACTCACTTCCTAAAGCTGTCACCTGATAGTCTAAGGATGCATTCAGTTACTGACAGACACCTCCTCACACTGAAGCCCCGACCCCTGCTGCTCACCTGCCGTCTGGCCTTGGGGAAACCCAGTCCCTTCTCTCCTCAGCTCTTCTCCTGGCTTCAGCTGGAAAGTCACACCTGAGTTGCAGATTGGATACCCTGTTTGTGGAAGAAAGGTACAAGGATTTAGAGTCCTGTGCAAATTAACCATTGGTGTTACCAAGTCTAAACCAGGTTACTGAGGAGGAACAAAGAGGGATTGAAGGACAATCCTGGTAACAACATATTTTACAGAGAAGACACTGAAGGCCCTTCACCCAACATGGAGAAAATACAGACTGGTGGCAAAACCAGAGAAGACTGCTAGATGAATATACCCATGATCAAGTTCAAAGTCTGAAGTCAGAATACTTAGTTTTCTCAAAATGTGAGAGGTTAATGGCTCCAGAGTGGGTTCAATATTATTTTCAAACCAAACCCATGAACATAATTTCCATAAGAGTAATCAAAATGATCATATTTTCAATAATCTGCCCTTTTCCAAATACACTCAACCTATTTTTAAGTATTTGGTAAATTAACTATGGGTGAACAAAATCCATTGATTTCTCTTCTATAATTTGAGTGTTGGAGACAGAGTTGCAAAATGATATAAAGTTGTGGTTAAGATGACATTCTAGTGTGGAGATGAAAACAAAATGTAAAAAAAAAATCTTCCTTCAAGTACTTATGTGAGTTATGAATCAGGGCAGTGCCTGGAGTGGAATAGTGGCAGTTGTTCTATGTACATGTTCAATGTATGAAGGAATGGACACTTACATATATGAATACTTTCACACACATACAAACATACATACAAGTTTCAAGACTCACCCACAGAGACCAGGTGACTGATGTTCTCCAGCATCACATCTCTGTATAGCTTTCTCTCGGGTGTGCCCAGCAGGGTCCACTCTTCCTGGGTGAAGTCAACAGCTACATCCTTGAAGGTCACTGATTCCTGAAACATCATGGACATCCCAGGTTAAATGGAGCACTTCTTGTCAGTGTGCAGAGGAGGAGGGTTTGGATGACAGCATTGAGGAATGATGGGGAGCTGGGTGTATGGAAAGGTCTTTCTGTGTTTAGGGTTCCACTCAGGTCACTGTGAACGCTGAGCTGCTATCTGCTTATCAGACACATTTTTAGAAGCATACACACTCTGAATTCATAATAATTTGTTATAAAGAAACATCACGCCGAAACTGGTTTGGCTCAGTGGATAGAGCGTCGGCCTGCGGACTCAAGGGTCCCGGGTTCAATTCCGGTCAAGGGCATGTACCTTGGTTGTGGGCACATCCCCAGTGGGGGGTGTGCAAGAGGCAGCTGATCGATGTTTCTCTCTCATCGATGTTTCTAACTCTCTATCCCTCTCTCTTCCTCTCTGTAAAAAAATCAATAAAATATATTAAAAAAAAAAAAAGAAACATCACATGTGGTGTGGTTTTACACAGTCTGAGAGTTTTTCAGTAACCTGATCATTAGAATTTCTGGACAGGTGATTGTAAAATATTCACTTATATATTCATAACACAAACTCTCTTTTCCATTAATTTCAAGTAAATCCATAAATTCATCACAACACAATAATGCCCATGTTGGGATACATTTGTGACATGACCATTGGTTGAAACATGTTCCTAGAGGAACTTTTGTTTCCTCATCTATAAAACTGGTGTCAGTGCTTCTGAATGTTGAAACATTTAATGTCCTAATGTACGAAATGTTTCTTGTCTAGCGAACCTGCATGAAATATTAGACATTACTCAGAACTGAGCAGGTTTATACAGAGCTTGGTACCAGTAGATGTTTTCTGTTTTATTTCTACAGAACTCAGGTGTTCAGAACAAACAAAAGCTCAGATGGTCAGCAGCACAAGCCAGGGCTGTGAGGGGCTGTGATGAAGGCCAGTCCTAGGCTGGCAATCCTGTGGGATGAGGCCTCCCATTCTTGACTTTGTCTGGGCCCTCATAACCAGTTATTACTATTTTCCTGGTAGCTTTATCTTGTGTTGTTCTAAAGTATAACAGAAGCCTAATTATTTGGTTCAGTCTATGTAGTTTCCCAAAAATTTACCAAGGACTCATCTGTTACTCTTCCTACTATATCCTTCTCCTTCATGGGTGCCACAATTAAGGAAATCCTACTCCCTGCCCATTAATTTCTAAGAGGTAAAAGTGGGATTTGGGGGTAAGAGGAGGAATTGTAATTTTAGTTACACATTTTATAAATTTTCAAAAGTGCAAATGTGCTCTTATCATTGTCAGTCCTAAAATTGGGGAAATAAAAATAATTTATCTATCGTGCTAAACCTTTGTCTTGCTCCTCTCCACACTGAGCAGCCCTCACCTCGGCCCTTGCAACACTGGATTAATTGTGCTCATGTGCTCACACAGGTGCCCCTACAATGCACTATTATGTTCTGCTCTTTGTGGGTCTCTGTCGCTTGCAAGCATCATCACCCTAAGCTAATTTCAACCAAAGACACGGTTAGTGTGTTTGTGGTTGGCCACTGACCCTATGGAATGGATTGAAGAAAACCTCTCTGATCTCTTCTGTAAATAAGCAAGGCTGATATAGCCTGTCATAAATCTGTGTAATGTTGAGAAGGAGATTCCCTATTGATGAGCTCCTGACCCCTGATATCTATCCCATTATTCTAGACAAACCTAGTTGGAACTCAGATGCCTGAACACCACCTGGTTATACTTAAGACACCCATGCCAATAGGAAACACTTGCCCACCTGGGATGTAATTTCCATAGAAAGACATATCCTCTACTCACCTGTGGCTCCATGGTCAATGATCCAGTTGCCAGGTGTCTTTCTCTGGGTTTTCACCCACAGTCCAAGCACTAAGCAAGCAAAGCTGGGGACAGAGAAAGAAACCATGAGACGCCAGTCTTATGCACAATTTCCAGTCCCACCTGTCAGAAAGGTCCAATGTTCACCTGGGTATGTTCCCTACTCCCAGCCTAACAAACTGAAACCAGTGTTGAACTCTCAGAATAACATGCCCAGATCTCTGCTCTTCAGGATCAATAGCGCTGTAGCTCTGGTTGCTATAAAGAAGGTCAAATTACAGATATCTTACAGAAAGGAACAAGATAAATATTGAGTGTGCTATGTTAATGAGCCTATTACATATATAATTATTCAAGTCCCTCCCTGAATCCAAAGTGTATAGATCCCTGACTCATGCCATATGTAGACATTGGTTTCCACCTGCAGGTAAGCACTATGGAATTTCTTAGGCATCATTATTATTGCCTTATGCATCTGCATGGTTCTCCAAGCAGTAAAGCCCTTAAAATCACCATCAGAAAGTAGCAGGAGGACATACATGAGTCACAGAGTTAATGTCATGTACTGCCTCAGTTCTCTAGGTCAAGGGAGCTCAGAGAGTAAAGAATGGCTGGGCTTGATGAGGAAATCTACTTGGTCCATCTGGTAACTGGTTAAGTGGTAGCTGAGACCCTCAAATCCAATTCTGTACTTATCTTCCTTAGCTTAATGCCTATGTATTTGTGTATGACAGAAAAGATTTATAAACTATAATTTCTCCCCTAACGTATCAATCATAATTAAATGTACTTTGTGGACAAATAATGAAAACTGATCATAAACAAAGAACAATTAATTCACACATTTCTACTTGAGGCCCAGGGGAAAAAGTTAAATTGGGATTAAATGTGATGGTGTACTTACAGATTTACATATTTGCTTACTTTATTTCCACAATAGTCATGCTAATTATAGTTTATTTACATATTTAAAAATGTCATAAATAGAGGTTCCAGAATCTTTAGTGACATGACAAAGTTCTACAACTAGAAAATGGAACACCTGTGCTTTAATTTTACTGTTTGAGTCCTGGGCTCCAATCCCTTTAGGGTAGCAGATCGGTCTGACCTGCAATAGTATCTCAGTGCCCTCCCTAATCACCTCATTTATAATTTCTCAGAGGGAAGGCTGGGGAGGGTGGGTGGGAGGAGCTCAACCAAAAACTTGTATGTATATATGCATAACACATAGACACAGACAGTAGAGTAGTGAAGGACTGGGGTGGGGGAAGGGTGGCTCAGAAGAGGTCAAGGGGGGGGGGAAAGGGAGATTTATGTAATACTTTCAACAATAAAGATTAAAAAAATAATAAAAGTCACAATTCCATTGAAATTCAAAGGTGAAGAATCATTTGGATATCATTATACAAACTGGAGGAAAATATGGGATGATATTCACTCAACCAAATGAGGTATTGGAGAATGCCTGGAAAGAATCTAGCCGTGACTCTCAATATGATTGCCCAGGAGACTCTTTTTCAAATATTGTAAAACAAGAGATAGACTTAGAGAAGACCTTTGTAATCATGGCCAGCAAGGCAATGTGACCATAATTCAATGGTCACATAGAGACAGTGCCAGAAACTTGGGAGGATGCATACTACCAGAAGGAAATCAAAGCAAACCTATTTCATGGTGGACTCCAGTGTGGAGGTATTTGAAACTATCTCCAGGAATGGAATTAAATTTATTTTAAAACCATTGCTACAGTAACAATCTTTAGAAGAACTAACAAAACATACATGATAGTTCTAAACTATTCATTAGTTCCTGCAAATATACTGATCATCTTCCCCCTAAACCAGGGAGAGGGACACGTGTCCTGGTGACGTCAGGATGAGTGATGGCACCGCAGGTCCTCTGTCCTCCAGATCTCTTAAAGAGCCAGCTGGGAGGAGGCATTTTACTTCCTCAACATGTCTTAATATTTCAAGAGTGTTGCTAGCTATTAAGGGGCAGGCCTTAAATTTTCCAGCCATCGAAGAACTATTTGGACACAGCTGCTTAGTTTTGGCATGCAGCTTTTGGGACCTCTGTCCCTGCACACCAAAACCATATTCTTCATCCAATCTGATAGCTGGCATCTATAACCACTCCCCTGAACTTTCCATTCAGAACTACGGAAAAATGACTGAATGGAAGTGAGCTCTCTCCAATTTCCTCCCTAAGGTTGGCTACACCCTACTCCAGGTGCTAAAGATCAAGCCCTCAGGCACAACTGAAATAGTGTTGCCACTCACCTCTTACAATTGAGCAATGCTTAGACAGGAAGGCAAAGACAAACCAGAGGGCAACGAATCCAAACAAATGGACATCAAATTAATACTGAAAGTGAAAAAATATATAATCTCAGTCTGGATTACAAATCAAAGCTCATCCTTTGGTGACTCTCAATATCCAATATAACCAACACAGTTCAGCCATGTGGAAACTAGAATTAGGTTTACAATTATTCTAGAATTTTGTACATAAAAGCACAATAGGAGATCTATTTATCTTAAAATATGTTTTTGTTTATTTGAAAGAGAGGAAGGCAGAGAAAGAGAGGGATAGAAACATCATTGATGAAAGTGAATCATTGTTTGGCTGCCTCCTGCATGAGCCATACTTTGATTGAACTGTTAACCCTTGCATGTGCCCTATCAGGAATTGAACTGTGACCTTCTGGTTAATGGGTCCATGTTCAACCACTGAGCCACTCCAGCTGGGCAGAAGATCTACTTTTTAAAGCATATTGGGCTTTGCATACAAATGGTTTGTGTGCCAGGATGAAGGAAAATCACATTATAAAAGTAATATTCAACAGTCTCATAAACAATGAACCAAAACCAGAAAGTAATGACAATCATAGATGACATAATCTGTCAACTGAAAGTTAATGAGTAAATGTTTTCTTCTAAAGAATTTTGGATATATATTAGCTGAAACCAGTTTGGCTCAGTGGATAGAGGGTCGGTCTGCGGACTTGAAGGGTCCCAGATTCAGATTCCGGTCAAGGGCATGTACATTGGTTTCGGGCACATCTGCAGAAATCCTGGGACCTGCAGAGATACTGGGACCTCCATCAGGTGTGCAGGAGGCAGCTGGTCGATGTTTCTCTCTCATCGTGTTTCTAGCTCTCTATCCCTCTCCCTTCCTCTCTGTAAAAAATCAATAAAATATATTAAAAAAATAAAGAATTTTGGGCCCTAGCTGGTTTGGCTCAGTGGATAGAGCCTCAGCCTGTGGACTGAAGGGTCCCTGGTTCAATTCCTGTCAAGGGCACATGCCTGGGGTGTGGGCTTAATTGCACTGGAAGGCATGCAGGAGGCAGCTAATCAATGATACTCTCTCATCATTGATGTTTCTATCTCTCTCACCCTCTTCCTTCCTTTCTGAAATCAATAAAAATATATTAAAAAATTTTGGCACAACAACCTCAAATACATAATGAAAATGGCATAGAAATACAGTTATTTTATGCATAATCACAAATGGAACAAAGCTAAAGCAATATTCATGAACAATTATTTGCCTTAAATATGTTAATTTTTAAATGATTAAAATAAATATATGCACCTATCTCAAGACATTTGAGAAACAAAATGAAAAATGTCACATGATTAAACACATGAAAGGAAATTAATTCAGAGAAGCAGGAAATGAAGCATGTACAACCATAAAAAGAACAAAAACTTAAGATATAGATAAAAGTGCCAATAGCACTTTCTGAGGAAAGGAAATGCCCTATAGCAGAAGTTGCCAACCCGTGGTCCTCGGACTACTGTTGGTCAGTGAGATCCGAAAGGTTGTCTACCGCTGCCCTATAGCATGTAGCAGACTGTCACTACCAGGCTCTCTTGATTATAGAACACTGGGGCCCTTGGCCAGTGCTATTGGGGGTCTGAAGTTTAGCTATTTCATTTTGTTAATTTAAATCTTGCACTCCCATGCAGCTGGCAAGTACTACGTTGGGCAGCAAGATCTAGGATCTTGGGGTAATCATTCAAAATTGCAAATAGATTCAACACAAAAGTGAAAAAGAAGTACAAATAGTTAACTATCAGAACTGAAGAAATGAATGAATATTGACCCAATAAAATTTGAAGATCATGAGAAGCTGCTTTACTATGACATATAATTTTAAGGGAATATGGCCAACTTACATTGTAGTGTTTAGAGAACTCGCCAGATGGAAAACTGGAGGAGATAGTGGAGCCAAATGAATGCTGAGGCTAGTTCCACAAAGCAGCCAATCCTCTTCTTCCAACGTCCCCAAACCTTTAGTTCCCTCGTCTAGTGGCAAATGGATCCTTTTTCTATCTGACTCCCTTTTATCCTGGGAAGACAGTAAATCCTGTCAGTGTTAGGTTCTTAGGACACACCCTGCTCCAGGAAATAACAAAGAACATAAACTGGATTACAGTCTGTTGGTCACACCCTGTTCAATGTGATTGGATTTTTCAGACTAATACCCAGTTACAATCCTACCTAATAAAATAGTAATACGCAAATTGACTGCACCTTTGCTACTCACAAGCCATGCCCACCAGCCAAAGCCATGCTCACCAGCCAATCAGGGTGAGTATGCAAATGGTGGTTAATTTGCATACGATGAGGGAGGGAGGAGTGAAGACTGAAGACAACTTAGAAGGAAGAGGGAGGAAAATCGGAAAGGAAGGTGGCTGCCAGAGGGAAAGCCTAGGCGGGGAGGAGCGGGGCGGAGTGGGGTGGAGCAGGGCGGGCAGCAGCAGCCCGAGGGTGCAGGCGCAGGGCCGCAACAGCAGCTGTAGCGTACTTGGCTGCAGCGGCCGCTTGCAGGATTCTTCGCCAAAAAACTGAGCATAACTCGGGTAGTGTGTCACTTTGAGGAAAAAACATTATTTCGCGATATTTATAGTTTAACTAACATAAATGTATAATTGTTATATATAATTGTATTTAATAAACCAAAAACTAAATATTTAACTTACCTGCTTATTGACTTCTTTGTTCATCCGTCAGTTGGTTTCTTTTGTTGGTCTTGATATTATTTAGCTTGTGTGGGGCGCCATGAACTAAGATAAGTGAGGGGGGAGGGTGAATTCTTTAACTAACCTGCCTATTAGTGACTTTTTTGTTGCTGAATTTCATTGGCTAAATCTTCAGTTGAAGGTCGGTATTTTGTACACTTCAGGTCCAAGCAAGCGCTACTAACTTCATCTGTCAATCTGTTTCTTTTGTTGGTTTTAATATTATTTAATGCTGAGAATAAGGCCTCACAAAAGTATGTAGAGGGAAAATTGTGAGTAAAGCCATTGCTATATTTTTCAGCGTGCTAAAAGTGTCTGGTAGTCAGTTCCAGGCACTCCAAATTTCCTGTTCGTAGTGGCACTCCTCTTGATTCTCCAAGCGGCACCTTTCCAGATTCTCAAGCTTTGACCTCAAGTCGACAAACACCTGAGCCCAGATACTGTCTTGAAATTCTGCAAGTTGCATCTCCAAATCATCAATTTGCATCCATTGGAAACCATTTAATTCCAAACTACTGTAGACTACTACATCAGGATACTTAATTATTTTCATGGTCTGTTCTAGACTTCTAAATTGATTAAATCTATCACTAAACTGGTCAAGTAATGAGTCTAAAACATGCTGGTAGTTCATATGCAAGAGTTCCATTTCATTTTGTACAGCTGCACTGGCCTTCTCAAAATACTTTGTTACTCGAGGAAAATACTTATAAGTTTTAGTTTCTACATCTCACTTGAAAATTTTAGCTTTACTTTCAAAAGCTTTTATGTATCCAAACATAACATCAATACTTTTGCCAAAACCTTGTAACTTTAAGTTCAGTTCATTAATATGAACAGAGAGATCTGTAAAAAACATCAGGGTGTTGACCCACTTATCATCATTAAGCTGAGGAAAGTTTCCCAGATCCTTATCGTCAAGAAATACCTTAATTTCTTCAAAGCACTCCACAAAGCGCTCAAGAACTTTGCCTCGGCTCAGCCATCTTACATTATTGTACATCAGCAGTCCACTGTAGGTGGAATCAACCTCCAGTAAAAGTGCCGAAAATTCTCGCTTGTGAAGGGGGCGAGCAGCTATTAAATTAACTATTTTTGTAACAACTGACATTAAGTCGTTTAAGTCGGTGAATCCTGCCTTGGCACATAAAGCCTCCTGATGGATAATACAATGAAAAGGCACATTCGGATGTCCAATAGCTTCTGTAAACAATTTGACAAATCTGACTTTTCCCCCCACCATATCTGGTGCCCCATCTGTCGTCACTGACACAACTTTAGAGATATCAATGCTTAGGTCACGAAATGTTTGTATAACAACCTTACATATTTCGCTTCCTGATTTACTTGTTGACACTGATACTAACTTTATCAACTCTTCTCTCATTGTGAGACCATCAGAATATCGACCAATAATGGCCAACTGAGCATGTGATGTGACATCAGTAGTTTCATCAAGAGAGATCGAAAAATATTTACACTTCCTTATGTCTCTCTTTAATTGATGTTGTACGTTTGTGTTCAGTCTCATTATTCGGTCTTTTATGATATTTCTACTGAGTGGTAACTCAGATATTCTCTTAATAATTGCATCTTTATTCTGCATATTGTGAAATAGAACAGGTGCACATCTTAGGAGAGTTTCTTTAATAAATTTTCCCTCACTGAGCACTTTTCCATGCTGAGCTATCGAGTGAGCAATGCTCAAACTTGCAGATGTTAAATTAGTAGAGCCTTTCATAAATTTAAGGATGGAATTATATTGGCTCTTATAAAGGTTTAGATGCCTGGAAATGTATTCCTTCCTTTCATCCTCACTTTTTTCGAAGAGCTGGGAATGATTAGTTTCAAAATGTCTATTTATATTCCACGTTCTGCTTACTACCATTTCAGTACATAGAACGCAAAATGATCTGCCATTTTTTTCTATAAAGCCATACATCTTGGTCCATGTCTCTTGAAAGGGTCGGCCACTGCTACTACCACTTCCTTTACTTAACCTTAGTTTTTTATTTTTTGGGTTTTCCATCAGGGGGCAGTGACAGAAGATAGAATTATAGATAGCTTGTTAGGCCTGCAGGCAATTAGGGGTTAACTAGCCTAACTAACCACAAAATGGTGCATATAACTGTCTTTTAGGAAAGGGCAGGGTTAATAAGCAGAAATAGGGGTTAATAAGGATGCACAACAGTAATAGAGGTGAAATGGAGTCTGCACTATGGAGCAAGATGGTGTTCCTTATGTGAATTAAAATGGCTGCCGCTATTTCTAATGGCGAGAAATGGCACCCATAGCACGCTACAAACCCTCACCTCTCCCAGCCTCACCCTCACTTATCTCAGTAATGATGGATTAGAAATCCATGACACCCCAGAACAGTAGATAAAATGGTTGCTGTGGTTAACTGTTATTTGGTTACTGGTAATGGAAGGGCCCCCCCAGAGATGCGTCCCCTGCTGCGTTCCGCTGCTCTCTGCTCTGCCGGAGGAAGTGAGGGCAAAGAACCTGGCTTAACCGGAATTCCCAGAACTAGACGCTCTGTGCCGGACTTCTGTTGTTTTGGCCTACAGACCTCCGGCACAGAGTATCTAATAGGGGAGGATGAAACATTTGCGACTAGAGTCTTCAAGACTCTAGTCGCAAATGTTTCATCCTCAGGAGCAGCAAATGTTTCATCCTCGCATGCGGCCCCCTCAGAGGCCACGTATCATCAGAAATGGCTATGCGTGTCAGTACTGATACGCATGTCATAGGTTCGCCATCACTGTCCTATAACGAAGTAAAAAAGGACTGTGTGAAAATATGTTAGCTCCATCCACACCTTTATTCACTGATAGGTCTTTCTGAGTGCATTCTATGTACAGGGAACAATCTATGTCTTGGAACTCAAGCAGGCCATTGGACACGATGGTATGCTACCCACCTGGGGCTGGAGTTTTCTGTGGGACCTGCAGAGATAAAGATAAGAGGAAAGATGGAAAAATCTGAGATACCAATAAAGAGCTGACCTGGAATATATTACTGGGATAAAAAGAAGTCATACTGTGACATATTTTGCAGAATTTTATTAATAGCAGACAAAAACAGTACACCGGAAATTTAATATAACATTTCATAAACAAAAAGGGCAAAGTCATGAGAAGAGTCCTCTAAGGTAAGAACAATGACTGGAGGTCTTCCCACAGAGCTGATGTGCTGTTCTCCAGTGTGGGTTCTCTGATGTCTTATTAGATTAGCATGCTGACTAAAGGCATCCCCGCACTGACCACATTCATATGGTTCTCTCTAGTGTGTACTCTGTTGTAATGTGTAAGCTCAGACTTTTGACTGAAAGCCTTCCCACACATGGGATATACATGTGTTTCACCCAGTGTGGATTCTATGGTGCTGGCTAAGGCCAGAGCTTTGACTAATGACACTCATAACATTTCCCAGGATGGATTCCCTCTTTTTTTCCTAAGGTAAGATCTTTTATGGAAAGCTTTGTCACATAGGGGAAATTCATACGGTTTCTCTCCTGTGTGGATGGTCTCATAGTATCTAAGGAAAAACCATGACTGAAGGCTTTTCCACGCTCATAAGGCTTCTCTCCATTGTGCATTGGATTGTGGTTTCTAAGCTCAGATCTTTGCCAAAGCCTTCCACACATGGATGACATTCACATGGGTTTCTCTCTAGGCTGAGTTCTGCCATCTGAGGTTGAAAACATGACTGAAGGGTTTCCCACGGTCACATATTTTCCCTGTGGTGTGAATTTCATTGTGTCTACTAAAGCATTACTCTACTCTAGGTGGTTTTCCACGGACCTTCAGTTGGAAACCTGAAGAGCTCTGGTGGTCGACCATGTCGTGGGTTGCACACACTGTGGGTGGACTTCATGCCAGAGCTCTCTGTGCTCTGTGTATTCCAAGACGCTTTCTCTCCCATGCATGGCATCACTTTAAACAAGTCAAAGAGTTGAAAAAACAACAACAGGTGTATCCACAAATATTCGTTTTTCTTAAAAAAGGTACATAAATGTCATGTGTAAATGAGTGAAAACCCTAAAGGACTCAGAAGAGCAAATAACTTCCAGCCCTGTGTACCTCCGCGAGATTATGCTAATTTGATTGTCTCCGCCCACTCGGGAATTCCCCTAAAACCGGTATAAAAGTCCAGGAGGACTGGAGATTCTGCCATTCTCCCTTAGACAGTCACCTTGGAAGCTGCATCGGATCCAGGGGAGCTGTTCCAGCACCCACTGCTCTGAGGACCTGCTCACGGACTGAGGAGCTAAGCAGGATTGCGGGTGGGTTTCCTTCCTTTTCCTTTTCCTAAAAAGTAGGTTTTATTGGTTTTAGAGAAAGAGGAAGAGGGATAGATCCAGAAACATTGATGATGGAGAAATATCTAATGGCCACCTCCAAACACACCTCCTTCTGGGGATGGAACCGGCAACACGGGTATGTGCTAGGACAGGGAGTCCAACAGGTGACCTCTTGGTTCCTGGCTGGATGCTCAATGACTGAGCGACACCTGCTTGGCGGGTTTCATTTCAGTTGCGTACATTGATTCGGATTTTCTATCACAGAGACAAGAAAGTAAAAAAAAAAATTAGGAGTGATTGGATTTTACGCAGTGGGTCAGCATTCTTTTCTTATCACAGTTAATTCTGTAGAGACAAGGACAAATTGTAGCTTCTCCATGCTCATTATTACACCAGTATAAATTTTTTTTAAAAAAAGTACCAAAGCATTGTAATTTGTGGGAGTTGGTGGGAAAGTTGGTAGATTGAGGTATGGGCACTTCAATATTTGATTTATTCAGACTTAATTGAAATACATTCATTTCCCATTTACTAGAAACTAGATAATTATAAGCAACTAAACATAGAATTTAAAAAAATAAGATAAAGAAAACAAACACAAAAACAGTCCACAATCTCATTTGTGACACTTCCAGACTAGCAGATCAGAAGATATTTTCATCTGGGTGAATTTGTGATTGAAATTTGCCCCCTCTTCTGTCCAATGGGAACTTGGAATTTCCCAGAGGGGGGCATATTTTGATTTTACTTTGATTTTTGAGTAAGCTTCCCACAATCCGAAATGCTTTGATGATGGTGAAAGCCCCGAGAAACACTGTCTTTCTCTGTCCCCTACTAGGAAACGGAGGGTAGAAAGAATCCCAGTCTCCCCTTTGAAATCCCTCCTTTATGCATGCACATCCATTTCACCAGGTGAGTCTCAACTGTGTCACCTTAGAGTCCTGTCCTGGGGACAGGCAATCATGAGAGGACAGACAAAGGACTCAGAAGGAGGGATCACAGGGCAGACAGATGTGTTTCCTGAGGTCCTGAGGTCTCTTCAGCAGATTTGAAGCAGACGGGGCCAGAGGAGCTAGCTCTGCGTGTGATGTAAAATGTTTCTCTTTCCTTTTTCCTCAGGAGATTGCCAAGTCCAGAGCTGAGACAGAAAGACTTGAAGGTCATAGCTGGTGTGGCAGAAGGCAGGCTGAGATCCAGAACGTGCGCCCTTCAGACCCTTATGGCCCAGAAAGGGAAGCAGCCACAGAGGGCCCCAGTGGCACACAAGGCTCCCCCACCAGAGGAGGAAAATCCCAGGGTGAGTAGAAGCCTGGCTCGGGGGTGAGGTGGGGTGAGGGCCTGGGGAAGTATAGCCTGGATGACAGAGACAGGGTTTGGACAAGGCAAGTTCTGTGTGCATAACTGGGGTGTCCTTTCCCATGCAATGGTCCTGTAACCTAGGACATCCTCACCCATCTGACTGGTCCCTTTGGGTTTGTAGGAACAACCTCACTTCTTAATCGTGTTCTGTGTAGCCTGCTTTTTGTCCATACCTTTCCACTTGGTTCTATACATTGATGCTCATTCCTTCCATCCTTTCTCCTATGTTACTTCCAAACTAACCTGGGCTTTGGAATCCACCCTAATACCTTGAACAATGGCTACTTGGTGAGCCCTCCCTGGTGTGACCCATATTTGACCTCCATCTAGCTGTTCCATTGTTCCTCTTTGAAATGTGCCCTTGTTTTGAGCTGACTCTCTGACCTCCTTCTGTCCTCCAGGTGAGATGTTGGAAATGTGGGGCCTTTGGGCACAAGGCAAGCAGCCTCAGGTGTCCCATGAAGCGTCATAGTGGGGCCTTAGCCGCCCATGCCCTGGGCTCCAATGAGATGAAGGAGAGCCGGAATCCTTGGAATCCCAGGGACCTGAGCCACCGAGCGCCCTTCAACAAGGCTGCCAGATTAACCCAGCAGAGAGTTCGGTGAGTTTCATGGGTGAGTGCAGCCAAACTTTGGGGGAAATCTCTGGAGCCCGCACCCCTTAACTCTCCACCATCTGCATTGCCCCCTCCAAGCAAAGACAGGGATCAGGAGAGATTGAGAAACCTGCCCTTGGCCTCAAGGGGTCACACTCAGAGTTTCCTTCCCTCCCTCAGAGTCAGGGAGATTGAATGGTGTTGGGGGTGGGATGAGACATGTTGTATCTCTGCCAAGGACAGGCAAAGAGACAATGAAATTAAAGTGAAATACTTTATGAAAAATCCTTGTGTGCTCCCAGGAAGGGGGAGGATCTGAGATGATCAAGTGCAAGTCTAGTGAATGGATGGGCCTCAATACCTGGATCACATGGACACAGGGAAAGGGTGTGGGCCATGGGAAGGCTGTTTTCATTGGGGGCGGGAAATGGAGGGACTCATATATTGTGTTCTGTCCTCCAGGAATGAACAACACAGACAGGATCTTCGTCAGAGATTACGACAGAGAGCCCGAGGAGGGCCCCAGCACAACTGGAAGGACAAGACAGAATCCTGTGACTACGTGAGGGTGAGTGTCCCCAAGTTCTTGGCTTTTTACTGCATCAGGGTCACAACCTTCCCCTGGGGCTCAGAGAACACCTCACTCCCTAGCAAGAGTCCTGTGCAGCCTGCTTTGTGCCCAAATCTTTGCATGTGGGTCTATGTACTCATGTTGAGAACTGTGCTCCTTTCACCATGTTCCTTCTCAACTAATATGGGTTTTGGCATGCACCACAACATCTTAATAACAGGCACCAGATGAGCCCCTTGTTTATGTCAGTCTCTGCAACCAACATTCCACCTCCTTAAATCTGTCCGCCTGTTTCCTTTGAAATGTGTCCCTGGTTTGGGCTGACTCACTGACCTCCTTCCCTCCTCGCAGGTGAGATGTTGGAACTGCAGGGCCTTTGGGCACAAGGCAAGCAGCCACAGGTGTCCACTGAAGCACAGGAATAGGGCCCTAGCCCCCCAGGCTTCATCCTCCAATAAGATGAAGGAGAACCTGAAACCACGGAATGCCGGTGTAAAGCAGAACCCAGGACGCTTTAACAGGGCTGCTAGGGAGACTGAGCAGAGAGCATGGTGAGCATTTCGGGAACGTGGAGAAAACATTGGGGCGGAATCTCTGAAGCCTGTGTCCTTACCTCTACACTGTATGCCTTGCCATCTGCATTCAAAGTCAGAGACACAGAGAGAAAAAATCCCCATGTCTTCACCTGTCACACTCCCATGTTCATACAATTCCTGGGCAATCAATGAGGGTGAATGGTGGTAGGATGGTGCTGGGAACATCTTTAGTCTATAAAGGTGTCAGGCAGAGAGGAAATGGAATGAAGGAAAGTCCTTCATGAAAAACCCTGGTGGGTTCCTCGGGAGGGGATCTGAGATGAGGCAAAGGTCAGTCTGGGAAACACATGGGGCTTCGCTCCCTGGATCACAAGAAGTGGGAAGGGGTGTGGGCCAGGGGAAGCATCGACTTCATTGCAGAGAAGAAATTCAGTGTCTCATGTATTATATTCTGTCTTGCAGGCATGAAGAACAGAGACAAGCTCCTTGCTGGAGACTTCCCTGGAGACCCACAGGCAGGCCCCACCAAAATGGGAAGGAAGAGACAGAGCCCTGTAGCTATGTGAGGGTGAGTGTATTCAGGTGCTGGGCTTCTCATTGCATCAGGGTCACCTTACTTCCCTCCTTGTCTTCTCTCTGAGGGGATGGTGAAAGTTCTAAGGAAACTCGCATGCTTTCTCTAGTGTAATTTCCCAATTCATTTATCTTGGTGTCTTTTATGTGGCCTACACTTGCATGTGTCCCAACAATACAGGCTGAGGCAAAAGGGGTGTTACAGTATTCCTTTGGAAAATGGTAAAGTAACAAATCATAATACAGCAATAAGCTCTGTGCTTCGTGGACCTACAACCATAATCCTCTTTTTGACCCACCCTCTAAGCTGATGGAGGGCATGGGTGTGGTCTCATTAGATGTTTCCCCAAGGCACCAGCCTTATGGAAAACCAGGCCTCATGAAATCAGAATCCCTTCTCCCTAATTGGCCACCCAACCTCATTTGACCCCTAACTGCCTTCACATCACCAAGAAGTGTCCATTCCCTGGTTGGGCTAAGAAAGGCTTGTTTCCGCTTCACTAACAGGAGACAGCTGTGAAAACTTCATGTTTTCCTATCTGATGTTAGAACAGGAATCAAGGGGACATTATATCTGCTTTCTGACTGAGCTCAAGGACCTCATCTTCTTTAGTTTCATTGTTAGCTTGTCCTTTGCAGTCCATATCTTGTCTCAAGATCTTTTTTTCAATGTTGTTGGCTTTATTTTATTTTCTACTTGGTGGTGAGAAAATTCCACTGTGTAACATGTGTTCTGTCTCTTACAGGATCCACACAAGCCGAGACCTGATCACAACACCAAGAGGAAATATGTGCGAGACCCTGATATCACCACTTTGTCACCAAAAACAAAACGTGTCATGACATCCACAGCACCTCCCATCAAAGGTGTTGAGAGAAGTGCCTGCTTACCTCCTGGACCAAAGAATGGACAGGAAGAGCCTGTCACAGACTCCCCTCAAACAGGAGGTACACACTTTGTCCAGGATCCCACCCATAGGGTCCATGAGAGGGAAAACGGACCCCACTCTGCCTTCAGGATCCAGGGCCTGGACCTCATCCACCAGCCACAGGCCAAGTTCCCTGATGGGAACTCACTCAGCATCCAACATGCTATTGACCACAGTGTGGGCCAGGACGCTGATCTCATAATCAAGGTGCCTGGCAAGAGAGCTGCCCAGACCTCCAGCCAGACCTTCCAGAAGCCCACAAAGAAGGCAAGACCTAGCCCCTGCCTGAAGAGCACCCAGAGTCCTGACCCACAGCCTCTGCACCAGGGCATTCTCATCAAGACTCTCCAGCCCTGCCACGTGCCCCTGTTCCCACCGATTCCTGGGGTTCCAGAGCAGCCCCGCAGGAAGGTCTTCCAGATATTAGACAAAGGCCCATGGAGCTCTATGCCCATGACAACTCATTCCCACCCTCCTGCTGAGAAGCTCACCACTTTTGCTCAGATCTCTCCCACCACCGAGAAGTCAGAGGCACTCTGTCCCTGTGTCCCCTTGAGTGTCCTCCTTGAGGCCCTTCAGCTTTCCTCTTCCTCTGAAGGTGATGGCCAGTGAGACACTCCATGTTAGGAAGACATGTTCTTCAGCCCCAGGCCATGTGGAGGTGCCTGAGGAACTGGAGAGGGGAGATCACTGGGAGGAAATGTTTCTGGGGAATCAGAGCTTCCGTTCTGTGTTATGTTGACAGATGGTTGGAACTGTGATCAGGCTTGGGGCACACAGACCCAGTTATTGCACTTTCAATTTAGTAGCTGTAATGATATTTTATAATAAACTGTAGTTTGTCATAATTGAACTGGTAAGGGAATTAGATTTTTAGAAATTCTCATTTATTGTATTTAAAATTAAGTTGCAATAATTGTCCTTAAAGTCTAATGGAAATATGGAGGTATGTAATGTATCTGATCAGGTGTGCACCTGTCTGCTTTAAAGAACCTGCGGCAGGGCCACCTGTGTGGTCTGCAGATTTTGAAGCAGTGCCTGTTGTCCTGAGGTGGGAGTTGTTTCAATGGAAATCAGGACGGCACCCTTCCCATGACTTTGTACCTTTTGTTTATGGAATGTAATATTAAAGTTCTGTTTTATAGCTTTTATTTGATATCCATAAAACTCTGTAAAATAGGTCACATTGTGTTTGGTTTTCCTTTCTGTCCACTTTGGAACATTTTTAAACAATGACTGTGCAACAAAGGTCATGTCCTTGAGATTAGAGGGCAATCTGAAGCACCCGGAAATTAGATTAACTTGGGCAACAGCTGTGGGTCCCTGTATAATCCCTTATTTTCAATCAAGATCATCTCCTCCCTAAGGGGCACTAACAGCCTTTAGGGCCTCACACTCCAAAGGTGTCCCTCTCTTGTGGTCCTTCAGCAGCCTCAGTGCCCCTCCCAGAATCCCACAGCCCATCCTCACCCTAATCCACCACATCCTAGGAGTACTCCCTGACCTGGTTGACTTCAGACCATGTCCCGAATCCTACCTCTGCTCAAACCATTCCCCGAGAAAGAGAGCTCCCCACGGGTTCTAGGATAAGGGACACAAGGGCTGATTTGAGTGATGCATTTACTCTTTGATCAGCTGTGTCTCCACATCCTTAATTCATGTGAGAAAGGAACTGTATGTCAGCCATAAGTGGGGAACGTCTCCCATTGTAGACAAAATGACATTCACACCACAGGGAAAATATGTGACCGTGGGAAACCCTTCTGTAATGTTTTCAACCTCAGATGGCAGAACATGACTCACCATAGGGAGGAACCATGTGAATGTTATCTATGTGGGGCAGGCTTTTTGCAAAGATCTGAGGTTAGAAACCACAATCCAATGCACACTGGAAGGAAGCCTGATGAGTGTGGGAAAGCCTTCAGTCATGGTTTTTCCTTAGCCAGCATGAGGACATGCACACAGGAGAGAAAGCATAGGAATGTCCCCTATGTGACAAAGATTTCAATCAAAGATCTTACCTTAGAAAAACAGGAGAGAGTCCATCCAGGGGAGAAAGCATATCAATGTCACTAATCAAAGCTCTGGCCTGAACCAGCACCAAAGAATCCACCTGGGGGAGAAAACATGTTGGCCCATGTGTGGGAATGCTTTCAGGCAAAAGGCTGAGCTTACACATTACAACATAACACACACCAGACATAAACCACGTGAATGTGGTCAGCGAGGGAACGCCTTCAGTCAACATGCTAATCTCATCAGACTCCAGAGACCTTTCAGTGGAGAAGAGCCCTAGACATGTCAGCTACATGGCAAATTCTCCAGTCTTTGTTCTTCCCTTAGAAAACATGACAGAACTCAACGTAAGAGAGGGAATCATGAAAGACAAACACTTCATTACAGACCCATCACTCTAGTGAACTTATTCAGTGTAAAATCAGGTGAAACTTTAATTCATCCAACCACACTTATCATATACAGTATGTGAGGATTCACACTGTACAAACCACTGTGTCTGAAAGGAAGGCATTCCTTGATTACTTCTTTCTTACTCAATCTAAAATATCCCACACCCAGGATACAGCAATCCTAAATGGAAACAGAGATACTTAGTTAGATTTTATATTATCAAAAATGAGTGCCTGTGTGTTTGTGTGTATTGTCTGTGTGTGTGTGTGTGTGTGTGTGTGTGTATGTGTGTTTGTGTGCACGCTCGGGTGCGAGCGCGTTGGTGTGCATCTGACTGTGTGAAAAATTTAAAGAGCCTTTAACATACAACTCAGCAGGTAGTTTAGTGTTTGTGCAAATGAAAGTAGTTTATAGAACCATGGCATCAAATGCAGGAGGTGAGGGTGCTCTGGAACCTTTGAATGAATGTGGAATTTTGGAAGAAATTCATCGCTATGGACAGCAATGCTTGAAGATATTTGAACAATAAAATCTGTTGCTAAAGAAGCAAACTGTTGATGTTTGAGTTTTCCTTGTGCAATTTTGAACACATACATTCAGGTCTGAACCCTTCAGGTGTGGGGACAGAACCAGACCACAGGTTAACACAGTCCTTTCCCCAATGGCTGCTTGGAAACATTTCAGTTCCCTGCATCTCTTTTCCTACCAACACCATGTGTCTCCTTCCAAACCCTGGTCATGGCACAGCTACGATCTTCATCCTTACCTGCTAGGTGTCTCTGTGTGACATGACCTTGCTCAGGCAAGGTCATTGGGCCATATGAAGGCCTCTTAGCTAAAAGTCTTGGTGGTACATCCGCCTATGTTTCTTCTAAGTGGGGCCAGGAGACAGAGTTCAGCTCACCTGTTCATGTTTTTCTCTCAAAGCTCTGAATGGAGCAATAGGTTGGTGTTGGCGGGTGGTGGACAGTGAAGTCTCTGACCACACTCTAAATCTTGGTTGACTCCAATATTTCTACCCAGCACTCACTCCACATTGAGCTTTATGAGATTGTCACCGATCCCCGAAGTAGCCCAGAAAAAGAGCTGCAATCAGAGAAAGTCCCTAAATCCTAGTAGCCACGCCTTAAGCTGTTTCCTTAAGATAAGGAACAAGGTTTGCTGTCCCGAGGCAAAATCAAAGGATGTTTACACTTTGTTCCCCAGAGAAGAATGTGCTCCTTCAACAAACCCCAGATTGAAATTCAACTACAAAGGGAGTTGTTCCCTGGAGATCCACTGGGCTGTCCTGTGTTCGTCCCAACAAGCACATTTGGGAGTGAGTTCGGGTCCAGGGCAGGACAAGCAGGGACAGGGGCCTATGCCAAGTTGGATATCCAGGCTGAGCCCAGGGGGAGGGACATAGGGGAGGGAAGGGGCAGGGTTCTGGGACTTTGACCAGGCTAATCCTACAGGCTCATGGGCACATCCTAGAGGATAGACAATGGAAAGTCACTGGCAGTTCAAATACCCGCGTATGATAACATGGGAATCTACCCAGAGTGCCCACATGTTGCCATCGGACAGGCCCCACCTATGCAGCCAGCCGCCAACTGGTGCGCTTTGGCTGATTGTCTGCGACTGCCATTCCCCGTGGAAGGAAGAAGCCAAAGGTCCCCTTGAGATTGTGCGTGATTTGCTTCCCCAAAGTTTGTCAGTAGAAAGCGAGGCGAGGGCCTCCACCGATCCTGTGTCAGATGCCAGAGGACGAGCACCTGAAGAAACACTCAGGTGTCACCCAGGAGGAGAATCTCCTCAAGGAAAAAGTCCCAGCGCCTGGACACCCACCCAGGAAAAGACTGTCCCCTGTGGAACACAGCCGTCCTTGTGCCCACAGGGAATGCCTGGGGGAAGTGACCCGAGTCACCAGGCAAAGGATAAAGCCAGGTAGTGGCACCAGGCCCACACTGGGGGCTCCATCCCGGTGCATCTCCTAGGCTCCGCTTCCCAGGCACAGAGGAGACAATGGCGGAAGGCGGTGTGCAGCCAGGCCGGGAAGAAGAGAGGATTTTCGTAGAATCGGAGCTTCAGCTGGAAACCTGAGGGGTGCTGGAGGTCGACCATGTCGGGGGTTGCACACACTGTGGGTGGACTTCTTGCCAGAGCTCTCTGTGCTCTGTGTATTCCGAGACGCTTGCTCTCCCATGCATGGCATCACTGTCAACAAGGCAAAGCATTGAAGGAAACAGCAGGCGCATCCACACATGTTCCTTTTGCTTAAAGAATATCCATCTTCCTACGGGCAAGAAAACAAAGGGTCAATGTCATGAGAAAATGACCCAAAACGATAAAGGACACAGAACAGTGCAAAGTCCCTCCAAGTCCTGTATCCCTACGCGAGATTATGCTAATTAGATTGTCTCCGCCTACATGTGACGTCACCCTGAACCACCATAAAAGTCCAGGAGGACTGGAGATTCCCTCAGTCTCCCTGAGACAGGCACCTTGGAAGCAGCAGCGGATCCAGGGGAGCTTTTCCAGCACCCACTGCTCTGAGGATCTGCTCACGGGCTGAGGAGCTAAGCGGGATTGCTGGTGAGTTTCCTTCCTTTTCCTTATCCTAAAAGTACCTTTTATTGGTTTTAGAGGGAGAGGGGTGGAGAGTGATACATTCAGAAACATTGATGGTGAAGACATATTTATGGGCCGCCACTAATCACACCTCCCTATTGCGGATAGAGCCAGGAACACGGGTATGTGCCAGGACAGGGAGTCCAACAGGTGACCTCTTGGTTCCTGGCTGGATGCTCAACGACTGAGCAACACCTGCTTGGCGGGTTTCATTTCAGTTGTGTCCTTTAATTCGGATTTTCTATCACAGAGATAAGAAAGTAAACAACTTAGAAGTGATTGGATTTTAGGCAGTGAGTCAGCATTCCTTCCTATCACAGTTAATCCTGTGGAAACATGGACAAATTGCATCTTAGCCATGCTCATTATAATGCCTGGTATAAATTAAAAAAAAAAAATACCGAAGCATTGAAATTTGTGAGAGTTGGTGGGTAAGCAGTAATGGAAAGTTGGTAGATGGAGCTATGGGCACTTCAATATTTGATTAATTCAGCCTCAATTCTAATATACATTTCACATTTACTAGAAACTAGATAATTATAGGTAACTGAACATAGAAATTTAAAAAAAAATGAGATAAATAAAACAAACACAAAAACTGTCCAGAATCTCATCTGCGAAGCTCTCAGGCTAGCGGAGAGTAAGTAATTCCATCTGGGTGAATTTATGTTTGAAATTTGCCTCCTCTTCTGTCCAATGGGAACTTGGAATTTCCCAGAGGGTGGCATATTTTACTTTGATTTTCTAGTAAGTCTCCCACAATCCGAAATGCATTGATGGCGGTGCAAGCCCCGAGAAACACTGTCTTTCTCTGTCCCCTACTAGAACACAGAGGGTAGAATGAATCCCAGTCTCCCTTTTAAATCCCTCCTTTACGCATGCACATCCATTTCACCAGGTGAGTCTCAGCTGTGTCGCCTGAGAGTCCTGTCCTGGGGACGGGCAATCATGAGAGGACAGACAAAGGACTCAGAAGGAGGGATCACAGGGCAGACAGATGTTTTTCCTGAGGTCCTGAGGTCTCTTCAGCAGATTTGAAGCAGAAGGTGCCAGAGGAGCTAGCTCTGTGTGTGATGTAAAATGTTTCTCTTTCCTTTTTCCTCAGGAGATTGCCAAGTCCAGAGCTGAGACAGAAAGACTTGAAGGTCATAGCTGGTGTGGCAGAAGGCAGGCTGAGATCCAGAACGTGCGCCCTTCAGACCCTTATGGCCCAGAAAGGGAAGCAGCCACAGAGGGCCCCAGTGGCACACAAGGTTCCCCCACCAGAGGAGGAAAATCCCAGGGTGAGTAGAAGCCTGGCTCGGGGGTGAGGTGGGGTGAGGGCCTGGGGAAGTATAGCCTGGATGACAGAGACAGGGTTTGGACAAGGCAAGTTCTGTGTGCATAACTGGGGTGTCCTTTCCCATGCAATGGTCCTGTAACCTAGGACATCCTCACCCATCTGACTGGTCCCTTTGGGTTTGTAGGAACAACCTCACTTCTTAATCGTGTTCTGTGTAGCCTGCTTTTTGTCCATACCTTTCCACTTGGTTCTATACATTGATGCTCATTCCTTCCATCCTTTCTCCTATGTTACTTCCAAACTAACCTGGGCTTTGGAATCCACCCTAATACCTTGAACAATGGCTACTTGGTGAGCCCTCCCTGGTGTGACCCATATTTGACCTCCATCTAGCTGTTCCATTGTTCCTCTTTGAAATGTGCCCTTGTTTTGAGCTGACTCTCTGACCTCCTTCTGTCCTCCAGGTGAGATGTTGGAAATGTGGGGCCTTTGGGCACAAGGCAAGCAGCCTCAGGTGTCCCATGAAGCGTCATAGTGGGGCCTTAGCCGCCCATGCCCTGGGCTCCAATGAGATGAAGGAGAGCCGGAATCCTTGGAATCCCAGGGACCTGAGCCACCGAGCGCCCTTCAACAAGGCTGCCAGATTAACCCAGCAGAGAGTTCGGTGAGTTTCATGGGTGAGTGCAGCCAAACTTTGGGGGAAATCTCTGGAGCCCGCACCCCTTAACTCTCCACCATCTGCATTGCCCCCTCCAAGCAAAGACAGGGATCAGGAGAGATTGAGAAACCTGCCCTTGGCCTCAAGGGGTCACACTCAGAGTTTCCTTCCCTCCCTCAGAGTCAGGGAGATTGAATGGTGTTGGGGGTGGGATGAGACATGTTGTATCTCTGCCAAGGACAGGCAAAGAGACAATGAAATTAAAGTGAAATACTTTATGAAAAATCCTTGTGTGCTCCCAGGAAGGGGGAGGATCTGAGATGATCAAGTGCAAGTCTAGTGAATGGATGGGCCTCAATACCTGGATCACATGGACACAGGGAAAGGGTGTGGGCCATGGGAAGGCTGTTTTCATTGGGGGCGGGAAATGGAGGGACTCATATATTGTGTTCTGTCCTCCAGGAATGAACAACACAGACAGGATCTTCGTCAGAGATTACGACAGAGAGCCCGAGGAGGGCCCCAGCACAACTGGAAGGACAAGACAGAATCCTGTGACTACGTGAGGGTGAGTGTCCCCAAGTTCTTGGCTTTTTACTGCATCAGGGTCACAACCTTCCCCTGGGGCTCAGAGAACACCTCACTCCCTAGCAAGAGTCCTGTGCAGCCTGCTTTGTGCCCAAATCTTTGCATGTGGGTCTATGTACTCATGTTGAGAACTGTGCTCCTTTCACCATGTTCCTTCTCAACTAATATGGGTTTTGGCATGCACCACAACATCTTAATAACAGGCACCAGATGAGCCCCTTGTTTATGTCAGTCTCTGCAACCAACATTCCACCTCCTTAAATCTGTCCGCCTGTTTCCTTTGAAATGTGTCCCTGGTTTGGGCTGACTCACTGACCTCCTTCCCTCCTCGCAGGTGAGATGTTGGAACTGCAGGGCCTTTGGGCACAAGGCAAGCAGCCACAGGTGTCCACTGAAGCACAGGAATAGGGCCCTAGCCCCCCAGGCTTCATCCTCCAATAAGATGAAGGAGAACCTGAAACCACGGAATGCCGGTGTAAAGCAGAACCCAGGACGCTTTAACAGGGCTGCTAGGGAGACTGAGCAGAGAGCATGGTGAGCATTTCGGGAACGTGGAGAAAACATTGGGGCGGAATCTCTGAAGCCTGTGTCCTTACCTCTACACTGTATGCCTTGCCATCTGCATTCAAAGTCAGAGACACAGAGAGAAAAAATCCCCATGTCTTCACCTGTCACACTCCCATGTTCATACAATTCCTGGGCAATCAATGAGGGTGAATGGTGGTAGGATGGTGCTGGGAACATCTTTAGTCTATAAAGGTGTCAGGCAGAGAGGAAATGGAATGAAGGAAAGTCCTTCATGAAAAACCCTGGTGGGTTCCTCGGGAGGGGATCTGAGATGAGGCAAAGGTCAGTCTGGGAAACACATGGGGCTTCGCTCCCTGGATCACAAGAAGTGGGAAGGGGTGTGGGCCAGGGGAAGCATCGACTTCATTGCAGAGAAGAAATTCAGTGTCTCATGTATTATATTCTGTCTTGCAGGCATGAAGAACAGAGACAAGCTCCTTGCTGGAGACTTCCCTGGAGACCCACAGGCAGGCCCCACCAAAATGGGAAGGAAGAGACAGAGCCCTGTAGCTATGTGAGGGTGAGTGTATTCAGGTGCTGGGCTTCTCATTGCATCAGGGTCACCTTACTTCCCTCCTTGTCTTCTCTCTGAGGGGATGGTGAAAGTTCTAAGGAAACTCGCATGCTTTCTCTAGTGTAATTTCCCAATTCATTTATCTTGGTGTCTTTTATGTGGCCTACACTTGCATGTGTCCCAACAATACAGGCTGAGGCAAAAGGGGTGTTACAGTATTCCTTTGGAAAATGGTAAAGTAACAAATCATAATACAGCAATAAGCTCTGTGCTTCGTGGACCTACAACCATAATCCTCTTTTTGACCCACCCTCTAAGCTGATGGAGGGCATGGGTGTGGTCTCATTAGATGTTTCCCCAAGGCACCAGCCTTATGGAAAACCAGGCCTCATGAAATCAGAATCCCTTCTCCCTAATTGGCCACCCAACCTCATTTGACCCCTAACTGCCTTCACATCACCAAGAAGTGTCCATTCCCTGGTTGGGCTAAGAAAGGCTTGTTTCCGCTTCACTAACAGGAGACAGCTGTGAAAACTTCATGTTTTCCTATCTGATGTTAGAACAGGAATCAAGGGGACATTATATCTGCTTTCTGACTGAGCTCAAGGACCTCATCTTCTTTAGTTTCATTGTTAGCTTGTCCTTTGCAGTCCATATCTTGTCTCAAGATCTTTTTTTCAATGTTGTTGGCTTTATTTTATTTTCTACTTGGTGGTGAGAAAATTCCACTGTGTAACATGTGTTCTGTCTCTTACAGGATCCACACAAGCCGAGACCTGATCACAACACCAAGAGGAAATATGTGCGAGACCCTGATATCACCACTTTGTCACCAAAAACAAAACGTGTCATGACATCCACAGCACCTCCCATCAAAGGTGTTGAGAGAAGTGCCTGCTTACCTCCTGGACCAAAGAATGGACAGGAAGAGCCTGTCACAGACTCCCCTCAAACAGGAGGTACACACTTTGTCCAGGATCCCACCCATAGGGTCCATGAGAGGGAAAACGGACCCCACTCTGCCTTCAGGATCCAGGGCCTGGACCTCATCCACCAGCCACAGGCCAAGTTCCCTGATGGGAACTCACTCAGCATCCAACATGCTATTGACCACAGTGTGGGCCAGGACGCTGATCTCATAATCAAGGTGCCTGGCAAGAGAGCTGCCCAGACCTCCAGCCAGACCTTCCAGAAGCCCACAAAGAAGGCAAGACCTAGCCCCTGCCTGAAGAGCACCCAGAGTCCTGACCCACAGCCTCTGCACCAGGGCATTCTCATCAAGACTCTCCAGCCCTGCCACGTGCCCCTGTTCCCACCGATTCCTGGGGTTCCAGAGCAGCCCCGCAGGAAGGTCTTCCAGATATTAGACAAAGGCCCATGGAGCTCTATGCCCATGACAACTCATTCCCACCCTCCTGCTGAGAAGCTCACCACTTTTGCTCAGATCTCTCCCACCACCGAGAAGTCAGAGGCACTCTGTCCCTGTGTCCCCTTGAGTGTCCTCCTTGAGGCCCTTCAGCTTTCCTCTTCCTCTGAAGGTGATGGCCAGTGAGACACTCCATGTTAGGAAGACATGTTCTTCAGCCCCAGGCCATGTGGAGGTGCCTGAGGAACTGGAGAGGGGAGATCACTGGGAGGAAATGTTTCTGGGGAATCAGAGCTTCCGTTCTGTGTTATGTTGACAGATGGTTGGAACTGTGATCAGGCTTGGGGCACACAGACCCAGTTATTGCACTTTCAATTTAGTAGCTGTAATGATATTTTATAATAAACTGTAGTTTGTCATAATTGAACTGGTAAGGGAATTAGATTTTTAGAAATTCTCATTTATTGTATTTAAAATTAAGTTGCAATAATTGTCCTTAAAGTCTAATGGAAATATGGAGGTATGTAATGTATCTGATCAGGTGTGCACCTGTCTGCTTTAAAGAACCTGCGGCAGGGCCACCTGTGTGGTCTGCAGATTTTGAAGCAGTGCCTGTTGTCCTGAGGTGGGAGTTGTTTCAATGGAAATCAGGACGGCACCCTTCCCATGACTTTGTACCTTTTGTTTATGGAATGTAATATTAAAGTTCTGTTTTATAGCTTTTATTTGATATCCATAAAACTCTGTAAAATAGGTCACATTGTGTTTGGTTTTCCTTTCTGTCCACTTTGGAACATTTTTAAACAATGACTGTGCCACAAAGGTCATGTCCTTGAGATTAGAGGGCAATCTGAAGCACCCGGAAATTAGATTAACTTGGGCAACAGCTGTGGGTCCCTGTATAATCCCTTATTTTCAATCAAGATCATCTCCTCCCTAAGGGGCACTAACAGCCTTTAGGGCCTCACACTCCAAAGGTGTCCCTCTCTTGTGGTCCTTCAGCAGCCTCAGTGCCCCTCCCAGAATCCCACAGCCCATCCTCACCCTAATCCACCACATCCTAGGAGTACTCCCTGACCTGGTTGACTTCAGACCATGTCCCGAATCCTACCTCTGCTCAAACCATTCCCCGAGAAAGAGAGCTCCCCACGGGTTCTAGGATAAGGGACACAAGGGCTGATTTGAGTGATGCATTTACTCTTTGATCAGCTGTGTCTCCACATCCTTAATTCATGTGAGAAAGGAACTGTATGTCAGCCATAAGTGGGGAACGTCTCCCATTGTAGACAAAATGACATTCACACCACAGGGAAAATATGTGACCGTGGGAAACTCTTCAGTAACGTTTTCCACCTCAGATGGCAGAACATGACTCACCATAGGGAGGAACCATGTGAATGTTATCTATGTGGGGCAGGCTTTTTGCAAAGATCTGAGCTTAGAAACCACAATCCAATGCACACTGGAAGGAAGCCTGATGAGTGTGGGAAAGCCTTCAGTCATGGTTTTTCCTTAGACAGCACGAGGACATCCACACAGGAGAGAAATCATAGGAATGTCCCCTATGTGACAAAGATTTCAATCAAAGATCTTACCTTAGAAAAACAGGAGAGAGTCCATCCAGGGGAGAAAGCATATCAGTGTCACCAATCAAAGCTCTGGCCTGAACCAGCACCAAAGAATCCACCTGGGGGAGAAAACATGTTGGCCCATGTGTGGGAATGCTTTCAGGCAAAAGGCTGAGCTTACACATTACAACATAACACACACCAGACATAAACCAGGTGAATGTGGTCAGCGAGGGAACGCCTTCAGTCAACATGCTAATCTCATCAGACTCCAGAGACCTTTCAGTGGAGAAGAGCCCTAGACATGTCAGCTACATGGCAAATTCTCCAGTCTTTGTTCTTCCCTTAGAAAACATGACAGAACTCAACGTAAGAGAGGGAATCATGAAAGACAAACACTTCATTACAGACCCATCACTCTAGTGAACTTATTCAGTGTAAAATCAGGTGAAACTTTAATTCATCCAACCACACTTATCATATACAGTATGTGAGGATTCACACTGTACAAACCACTGTGTCTGAAAGGAAGGCATTCCTTGATTACTTCTTTCTTACTCAATCTAAAATATCCCACACCCAGGATACAGCAATCCTAAATGGAAACAGAGATACTTAGTTAGATTTTATATTATCAAAAATGAGTGCCTGTGTGTTTGTGTGTATTGTCTGTGTGTGTGTGTGTGTGTGTGTATGTGTGTTTGTGTGCACGCTCGGGTGCGAGCGCGTTGGTGTGCATCTGACTGTGTGAAAAATTTAAAGAGCCTTTAACATACAACTCAGCAGGTAGTTTAGTGTTTGTGCAAATGAAAGTAGTTTATAGAACCATGGCATCAAATGCAGGAGGTGAGGGTGCTCTGGAACCTTTGAATGAATGTGGAATTTTGGAAGAAATTCATCGCTATGGACAGCAATGCTTGCAGATATTTGAACAATAAAATCTGTTGCTAAAGAAGCAAACTGTTGATGTTTGAGTTTTCCTTGTGCAATTTTGAACACATACATTCAGGTCTGTGCCCTTCAGGTGTGGGGACACAACCAGACCACAGGTTAACACAGTCCTTTCCCCAATGGCTGCTTGGAAACATTTCAGTTCCCTGCATCTCTTTTCCCACCAACACCATGTGTCTCCTTCCAAACCCTGGTCATGGCACAGCTACGATCTTCATCCTTACCTGCTAGGTGTCTCCGTGTGACAGGACCTTGCTCAGGCAAGGTCATTGGGCCATATGAAGGCCTCTCAGCTAAAAGTCTTGGTGGTACATCCGCCTATGTTTCTTCTAAGTGGGGCCAGGAGACAGAGTTCAGCTCACCTGTTCATGTTTTTCTCTCAAAGCTCTGAATGGAGCAATAGGTTGGTGCTGGCGGGTGGTGGACAGTGAAGTCTCTGACCACACTCTAAATCTTGGTTGACTCCAATATTTCTACCCAGCACTCACTCCACATTGAGCTTTATGAGATTGTCACCGATCCCCGAAGTAGCCCAGAAAAAGAGCTGCAATCAGAGAAAGTCCCTAAATCCTAGTAGCCACGCCTTAAGCTGTTTCCTTAAGATAAGGAACAAGGTTTGCTGTCCCGAGGCAAAATCAAAGGATGTTTACACTTTGTTCCCCAGAGAAGAATGTGCTCCTTCAACAAACCCCAGATTGAACTTCAACTACAAAGGGAGTTGTTCCCTGGAGATCCACTGGGCTGTCCTGTGTTCGTCCCAACAAGCACATTTGGGAGTGAGTTCGGGTCCAGGGCAGGACAAGCAGGGACAGGGGCCTATGCCAACTTGGATATCCAGGCTGAGCCCAGGGCGAGGGACCTAGGGGAGGAAAGGGGCAGGGTTCTGGGACTTTGACCAGGCTAATCCTACAGGCTCATGGGCACATCCTAGAGGATAGACAAATGGAAAGTCACTGGCAGTTCAAATACCCGCGTATGATAACATGGGAATCTACCCAGAGTGCCCACATGTTGCCCTCGGACAGGCCCCACCTATGCAGCCAGCCGCCAACTGGTGCGCTTTGGCTGATTGTCTGCGACTGCCATTCCCCGTGGAAGGAAGAAGCCAAAGGTCCCCTTGAGATTGTGCGTGATTTGCTTCCCCAAAGTTTGTCAGTAGAAAGCGAGGCGAGGGCCTCCACCGATCCTGTGTCAGATGCCAGAGGACGAGCACCTGAAGAAACACTCAGGTGTCACCCAGGAGGAGAATCTCCTCAAGGAAAAAGTCCCAGCGCCTGGACACCCACCCAGGAAAAGACTGTCCCCTGTGGAACACAGCCGTCCTTGTGCCCACATGGAATGCCTGGGGGAAGTGACCCGAGTCACCAGGCAAAGGATAAAGCCAGGTAGTGGCACCAGGCCCACACTGGGGGCTCCATCCCGGTGCATCTCCTAGGCTCCGCTTCCCAGGCACAGAGGAGACAATGGCGGAAGGCGGTGTGCAGCCAGGCCGGGAAGAAGAGAGGATTTTCGTAGAATCGGAGCTTCAGCTGGAAACCTGAGGGGTGCTGGAGGTCGACCATGTCGGGGGTTGCACACACTGTGGGTGGACTTCTTGCCAGAGCTCTCTGTGCTCTGTGTATTCCGAGACGCTTGCTCTCCCATGCATGGCATCACTGTCAACAAGGCAAAGCATTGAAGGAAACAGCAGGCGCATCCACACATGTTCCTTTTGCTTAAAGAATATCCATCTTCCTAAGGGCAAGGAAAGAAGGGGTCCATGTCATGAGAAAATGACCCAAAACGATAAAGGACACAGAACAGTGCAAAGTCCCTCCAAGTCCTGTATCCCTCCGCGAGATTATGCTAATTTGATAGTCCCCGCCTACATGTGACGTCAACTTGAACCAGCATACAAATCCAGGAGGACTGGAGATTCCCTCAGTCTCCCTGAGACAGGCACCTTGGAAGCAGCAGCGGATCCAGGGGAGCTCGTCCAGCACCCACTGCTCTGAGGATCTGCTCACGGGCTGAGGAGCTAAGCGGGATTGCTGGTGAGTTTCCTTCCTTTTCCTTATCCTAAAAGTACCTTTTATTGGTTTTAGAGGGAGAGGGGTGGAGAGTGATACATTCAGAAACATTGATGGTGAAGACATATTTATGGGCCGCCACTAATCACACCTCCCTATTGCGGATAGAGCCGGGAACACGGGTATGTGCCAGGACAGGGAGTCCAACAGGTGACCTCTTGGTTCCTGGCTGGATGCTCAACGACTGAGCAACACCTGCTTGGCGGGTTTCATTTCAGTTGTGTCCTTTAATTCGGATTTTCTATCACAGAGATAAGAAAATAAAACACAACTTAGAAGTGATTGGATTTTAGGCAGTGGGTCAGCATTCCTTCCTATCACAGTTAATCCTGTGGAAACATGGACAAATTGCATCTTAGCCATGCTCATTATAATGCCCGGTATATATATATATATATATAAAAAAAACTGAAGCATTGAAATTTGTGAGAGTTGGTGGGTAAGCAGTAATGGAAAGTGCATAGATTGAGCTATGGGCACTTCAATATTTGATTAATTCAGACTTAATTCTAATATACATTTCACATTTACTAGAAACTAGATAATTATAGGCAACTGAATATAGAAATTTAAAAAATAATATCAGATAAATAAAAAAAACACAAAAACTGTCCAGAATCTCATCTGCGAAGCTTTCAGGCTAGCAGAGAGTAAGTAATTCCATCTGGGAGAATTTATGTTTGAAATTTGCCTCCTCTTCCATCCAATGGGAACTTTGAATTTCCCAGAGGGGGGCATATTTTACTTTGATTTTTGCGA
Source organism: Eptesicus fuscus (assembly GCF_027574615.1). Lineage (NCBI taxonomy): Eukaryota > Metazoa > Chordata > Mammalia > Chiroptera > Vespertilionidae > Eptesicus > Eptesicus fuscus. The sequence goes on along the minus strand of NC_072480.1, from coordinate 102,299,303 downwards.
AAGTCTCCCACAATCTGCAATGCGGATTGATGATGGTGTAAGCCCGAGAAACACTGTCTTTCTCTGTCCCCTACTAGGACTAGAGGGTAGAATGAATCCCAGTCTGCCTTTTAAATCCCTCCTTTATGCATGCACATCCATTTCACCAGGTGAGTCTCAGCTGTGTCACCTTAGAGTCCTGTCCTGGGGACAGGCAATCATGAGAGGACAGACAAAGGACTCAGAAGGAGGGATCACAGGGCAGACAGATGTTTTTCCTGAGGTCCTGAGGTCTCTTCAGCAGATTTGAAGCAGAAGGTGCCAGAGGAGCTAGCTCTGTGTGTGATTTTAAATGTTTCTCTTTCTTTTTTCCTCAGGAGATTTCCAAGTCCAGAGCTTAGACAGAAAGACTTAAAGGTCATAGGAGGTGTGGCAGAAGGCAGGCTGAGATCCAGAACGTGCACCCTGCAGACACTTATGGCCCAGAAAGGGAAGCATCCACAGAGGGCCCCAGTGGCACACAAGGCTCCCCCACCAGAGGCGGAAAATCCCAGGGTAAGTAGACGCCTGGCTCGGGGGTGGGGTGGGGTGGAGGCCTGGGGAACTGGTAGCCTGGATAACAGAGACAGGGTTTGGACAAGGCAAGTTCTGTGTGCATAACTGGGGTGTCCTTTCCCATGCAATGGTCCTGTAACCTAGGACATCCTCACCCATCTGACTGGTCCCTTTGGGTTTGTAGGAACAACCTCACTTCTTAATCGTGTTCTGTGTAGCCTGCTTTTTGTCCATACCTTTCCACTTGGTTCTATACATTGATGCTCATTCCTTCCATCCTTTCTCCTATGTTACTTCCAAACTAACCTGGGCTTTGGAATCCACCCTAATACCTTGAACAATGGCTACTTGGTGAGCCCTCCCTGGTGTGACCCATATTTTACTTTCATCAAGCTGTCCCATTGTTCCTCTTTGAAATGTGCCCTTGTTTTGAGCTGACTCTCTGACCTCCTTCTGTCCTCCAGGTGAGATGTTGGAAATGTGGGGCCTTTGGGCACAAGGCAAGCAGCCTCAGGTGTCCCATGAAGCGTCACAGTGGGGCCTTAGCCGCCCATGCCCTGGGCTCCAATGAGATGAAGGAGAGCCGGAATCCTTGGAATCCCAGGGACCTGAGCCACCGAGCGCCCTTCAACAAGGCTGCCAGGTTAACCCAGCAGAGAGTTCGGTGAGTTTCATGGGTGAGTGCAGCCAAACTTTGGGGGAAATCTCTGGAGCCCGCACCCCTTACCTCTCCACCATCTGCATTGCCCCCTCCAAGCAAAGACAGGGATCAGGAGAGATTGAGAAACCTGCCCTTGGCCTCAAGGGGTCACACTCAGAGTTTCCTTCCCTCCCTCAGAGTCAGGGAGGTTGAATGGTGTTGGGGGTGGGATGAGAAATGTTGTATCTCTGCCAAGGACAGGCAAAGAGACAATGGAGTTAAAGGGAAGTCCTTTATAAAAAATCCTTGAGTGCTCCCAGGAAGGGGGAGGATCTGAGATGATCAAGTGCAAGTCTAGTGAATGGATGGGCCTCAATACCTGGATCACATGGACACAGGGAAAGGGTGTGGGCCATGGGAAGGCTGTTTTCATTGGGGGCGGGAAATGGAGGGACTCATATATTGTGTTCTGTCCTCCAGGAATGAACAACACAGACAGGATCTTCGTCAGAGATTACGACAGAGAGCCCGAGGAGGGCCCCAGCACAACTGGAAGGACAAGACAGAATCCTGTGACTACGTGAGGGTGAGTGTCCCCAAGTTCTTGGCTTTTTACTGCATCAGGGTCACAACCTTCCCCTGGGGCTCAGAGAACACCTCACTCCCTAGCGATATTCCTGTACAGCCTGCTTTGTGCCCAAATCTTTGCATGTGGGTCTATGTATTCATGTTGAGAACTGTGCTCCTTTCACCATGTTCCTTCCAAACTAATATGGGGTTTGGCATGCACCACAACATCTTAATAACAGGCACCAGAAGAGCCCCTTGTTTATGTCAGTCTCTGCAACCAACATTCCACCTCCTTAAATCTGTCCGCCTGATTCCTTTGAAATGTGTCTCTGGTTTGGGCTGACTCACTGACCTCCTTCCCTCCTCGCAGGTGAGATGCTGGAACTGCAGGTCCTTTGGGCACAAGGCAAGCAGCCACAGGTGTCCACTGAAGCACAGGAATAGGGCCCTAGCCCCCCAGGCTTCATCCTCCAATAAGATGAAGGAGAACCTGAAACCACGGAATGCCGGTGTAAAGCAGAACCCAGGACGCTTTAACAGGGCTGCTAGGGAGACTGAGCAGAGAGCATGGTGAGCATTTCGGGAACGTGGAGAAAACAGTGGGGCGGAATCTCTGAAGCCTGTGTCCTTACCTCTACACTGTATGCCTTGCCATCTGCATTCAAAGTCAGAGACACAGAGAGAAAAAATCCCCATGTCTTCACCTGTCACACTCCCAGGTTCATACAATTCCTGGGCAATCAATGAGGGTGAATGGTGGTAGGATGGTGCTGGGAACATTTTTAATGTATAAAGGTGTCAGGCAGAGAGGAAATGGAATGAAGGAAAGTCCTTCATGTAATACCCTGGTGGGTTCCTCGGGAGGGGATCTGAGTTGAGGCAAGGGTCAGTCTGGGAAACACATGGGGCTTCGCTCCCTGGATCACAAGAAGTGGGAAGGGGTGTGGGTCAGGGAAAGGATCACCTTCATTGCAGAGAAGAAATGCAGTGTCTCATGTATTATATTCTGTCTTGCAGGCATGAAGAACAGAGACAAGCTCCTTGCTGGAGACTTCCCTGGAGATCCACAGACAGGCCCCAGAAAAACTGGAAGGAAGAGACAGAGCCCTGTGGCTCCGTGAGGGTGAGTGTCCCCAGGTGCTGGGATTTTTATTGCATCAGATCACCCTTCTTCCCTCCTTGTCTTCTCTCTGAGGGGATGGTGAAAGTTCTATGGGAACTCACATGCTTTCTCTAGTATAATTTACCAATTCATTTTTCTTGGTGTCTTTTCTTTGACCTACACTTGTATGTGTCCCAACAATACAGGCTGAGGCAAAAGTGGGGTTTCAGTATTCCTTTGGAAAATGGTAGAGTAAAAAATCATAATACAGCAATAAGCTCTGTGTTTCCTGGACCTACAACTGTAATCCTCCTTTTGACCCACCCTCTAAGCTGATGGAGGGCATGGGTGTGGTCTCATTAGATGTTTCCTCAAGGCACCAGTCTTTTGGGAAACCAGGCCTCATGAAATCAGAATCCCTTCTCCCTAATTGGCCACTCAACCTCATTTGACCCCTAACTGCCTTCACATCACCAAGAAGTGTCCATTCCCTGGTTGGGCTAAGAAAGGCTTGTTTCCACTTCACTGACAGGAGACAGCTGTGAAAACTTCATGTTTTCCTATCTGATGTTAGAACAGGAATCAAGGGGACATTATATCTGCTTTCTCACTGAGCTGAAGGACCTCATCTTCTTTAGTTTCATTGTTAGCTTGTCCTTTGCAGTCCATATCTTTCTCAAGATCTTTTTTTTCTGTTGTGGGTTTAATTTTATTTTCTACTTGATGGTGAGAAAATTGCAATGTGTAACATATGCATTCTGTCTCTTACAGGATCTACACAAGCCGAGACCTGATCACAATACTAAGAGGAAATATGTGCGAGACCCCGATCTCACCACTTGTTCGCCAAAAAGAAAATGTGTCATAACATCCAAAGCATCTCCCATCAAAGGTGTTGAGAGAAGTGCCTGCTTACCTCCTGGACCAAAGAATGGACAGGAAGAGCCTGTCACAGACTCCCCTCAAACAGGAGGTACACACTTTGTCCAGGATCCCACCCATATGGTCCATGAGAGGGACAAGAGTCCCCAATCTGCCTTCAGGATCCAGGGCCTGGACCAAACCCTCATCCACCAGCCACAGGCCAAGTTCCCTGATGGGAACTCACTCAGCATCCAACATGCTATTGACCACAGTGTGGACCAAGACTCTGATCTCATAATCAAGGTGCATGGCAAGAGAGCTGCCCAGACCTCCAGCCAGACCTGCCAGAAGCCCACAAAGAAGGCAAGACCTAGCCCCTGCCTGAAGAGCACCCAGAGTCCTGACCCACAGCCTCTGCACCAGGGCATTCTCATCAAGACTCTCCAGCCCTGCCACGTGCCCCTGTTCCCACCAATTCCTGGGGTTCCAGAGCAGCCCCGCAGGAAGGTCTTCCAGATATTAGACAAAGGCCCATGGAGCTCTATGCCCATGACACCTCATTCCCACCCTCCTGCTGAGAAGCTCACTGCTTTTGCTCAGATCTCTCCCACCACCGAGAAGTCAGAGGCACTCTGTCCCTGTGTCCCCTTGAGTGTCCTCCTTGAGGCCCTTCAGCTTTCCTCTTCCTCTGAAGGTGATGGCCAGTGAGACACTCGATGTTAAGAAGACATGTTCCTCAGCCCCAGGCCATGTGGAGGTGCCTGAGGAACTGGAGAGGGGAGATCACTGGGAGGAAATGTTTCTGGGGAATCAGAGCTTCCGTTCTGTGTTATGTTGACAGATGGTGGGAACTCTGATCAGGCTTGGGGCACACAGACCCAGTTATTGCACTTTCAATTTAGTAGTTGTAATGATATGTTATACTAATCTGTAGTTTGTCTTAATTGAACGGGTTAGGAAATCAGGACAGGACCCTTCTCATGACTTTGTAACTTTTGTTTATGGAATGACATATTATAGTTCTGTTTTATAGCTCTTGTTTGATATCAATAAAAGTCTGTAAAATAAGTCACATTGTGATTGGTTTTTGCTTCTGTCCACTTTGGAACATTTTTAAACAATGACTGTGCCACAAAGGTCGTGTCCTTGAGATTAGAGGAGAATCTGAAGTACTCGGAAAAGAGATTACCTTGGGCAACAGCTGTGGATCCTGGTATAATCCCTTCTTTTCAATCAAGATCATCTCCTCCCTAAGGGGCACTAACAGCCTTTAGGGCCTCACACTGCAAAGGTGTCCCTCTCTTGTGGCCCTTTAGCAGCCTCAGTGCCCCTCCCAGAATCCCTCAGCCCATCCCCACCCTAACCCACCCCATCCTAGGAGGACTCCCTGACCTGGATGACTTCAGAACATGTCCCGAATCCTACCTCTGCTCAAACCATTCCCCGAGAAAGAGAGCTCCCCAAGGGTTCTAGGATAAGGGACACAAGGGCTGATTTGAGTGATGCATTTACTCTTTGATCAGCTGTGTCTCCACATCCTTAATTCATGTGAGAAAGGAACTGTATGTCAGCCATAAGTGGGGAACGTCTCCCATTGTAGACAAAATGACATTCACACCACAGGGAAAATATGTGACCGTGGGAAACCCTTCTGTAATGTTTTCAACCTCAGATGGCAGAACATGACTCACCATAGGGAGGAACCATGTGAATGTTATCTATGTGGGGCAGGCTTTTTGCAAAGATCTGAGCTTAGAAACCACAATCCAATGCACACTGGAAAGAACCCTGATAAGTGTGGAAAAGCCTTCAGTCATGGTTTTTTCTTAGACAGCACGAGGACATCCACAAGGAGAGAAATCATAGGAATGTTCCCTATGTGACAAAGATTTCAATCAAAGATCTTACCTTAGATAAACAGGAGAGAGTCCATCCAGGGGAGAAAGGTTCTGAATGTCACTAGTCCAAGCTCTGGTCTGAACCAGCACCAAAGAATCCACCTGGGGGAGAAACCATGTTGGCCCATGTGTGGGAATGCCTTCAGGCAAAAGGCTGAGCTTACACGTTACAACATAACACACACCAGACAGAAACCAGGTGAATGTGGTCAGTGAGGGAACGCCTTCAGTCCACATGCTAATCTCATCAGACTCCAGAGACCCTTCAGTGGAGAAGAGCCCTAGGCATGTCAGCTACGTGGCAAATTCTCCAGTCTTTGTTCTTCCCTTAGAAAACATGACAGAACTCAACACAGGAGATGGAATCATGAAAGACAAACACTTCATTACAGACCCTTCACTCTGTAATAATTTAGTGAACTTATTCAGTGTAAAATCAGGCGAAACTTTAATACATCCAACCACACTTCTCATATACAGTATGTGAGGATTCACACTATACAAACCACTGTGTCTGAAAGAAAGGCATTCCTTGATTTCTTCTTTCTTACTCAATCTAAAATATCCCACACCAAGAATACATCAATCCTAAATGGAAACAGAGATACTTAGTTAGATTTTATATTATCAAAAATGAGTGCCTGTGTGTTTGTGTGTATTGTCTGTGTGTGTGTGTGTGTGTGTGTGTGCGCGCGCGTGCGTGCGCGCGCGCGCGTGCGCGCTTCGGTGCGAACGTTGGTGTGCATCTGCCTATGTGAAAAATTTAAAGAGCCTTCAACATACAACTCAGCAGGTAGTTTAGTGTTTGTGCAAATGAAAGTAGTTTATAGAACCATGGCATCAAATGCAGGAGGTGAGGGTGCTCTGGAAACTTTGAATGAATGTGGAATTTTGGAAGAAATTCATCCCTATGGTCAGCAATGCTTGCAGATATTTGAACAATAAAATCTGTTGCTAAAGAAGCAAACTGTTGATGTTTGAGTTTTCCTTGTGCAATTTTGACACACACATTGAGGTCTGTGCCCTTCAGCTGTGGGGACAGAAGCAGACCAGACCACAGGTTCACATAGCCCTTTTCCCAATGGCTGCTTGGAAACATTTCAGTACCCTGCATCTCTTTTCCCACCAACACCATGTGTCTCCTTCCAAACCCTGGTCATGGCACAGCTATGATCTTCATCCTCACCTGCTAGGTGTCTCTGTGTGACAGGACCCTGCTCAGGCAAGGTCATTGGGCCATATGAAGGCCTCTCAGCTAAAGTCTTGGTGGGTCCAGGAGACAGAGTTCTGCTAAGTGGGTCCAGGAGACAGAGTTCTGCCCACCTGGCCTCCAGAAAGCTGTTCATTTTTCCCCCTCAAAGCTCTGAATGGAGCAATAGGTTGGTGTTGGTGGGTGGTGGACAATGAAGTCTCTGACCACACTCTAAATCTTAGTTGACTCCAATATTTCTACCCCGCACTCACTCCACATTGAGCTATATGAGATTTTCACCGATCCCCGAAGTAGCCCAGAAAAACAGAGCTGCAATCAGAGAAAGTCCCTAAATCCTAATAACCACGCCTTAAGCTGTTTCCTTAAGATAAGGAAGAAGATTTGTTCTCCAGAGGCAAAATAAAAGGATGTTTACCACTTTGTTTTCCCAGATAAGAATGTGCTCCTGCCTGTCTTGTGGTTTAAAACTGGAGCCTGTCTCTACCAGGGTCCCTGCCTTGCCTCAGTCATTCCATGAGTTGCATGTGTTGCTCTTTTCTGGGTCAGCTTCTCTACCCTCTTTTCTCTCAGCTTCTCCCCTTCAACCCCCAATCCCTTGATTCCTCTGCACTGGTTTCCACCTAATTTGGTCTATGCTCTCCTCACAAACCATTGTTGGATTTTCATCTCTCCTGGAAAGTAGAAATGGACCCTACTCAACAGTTTACCAGTTTCCCTCTTCCTCACACAGGCCCAGGGCCCCCATGTCCTGCCCGTTTCTCCCCTCCACACCTGGACCCAGTACCCTTCTCTTCTTTATTCCCTCTCATTTTCCAACCTTCCCAGACTCTCTCCCTCTTGTCTGATCAGGTCAAAATCCAGACTCCATCCCTAGGGCCCTGCTCTTCTTCCCTAGTTTATCTTCTGAGGGACTGAGAAGAAGTGAATATGAAGGGATCCTTCCCCTCCCCGTCCCGAGAGCTTCAGCCCCACATGTGGGTCCCTGCATATTCCCTTCCACTAATCAAGGACATCCCCTCTCCAAGTTGCACTAACAACCTTTAGGACTTTACCCTCCAAACATGTTCCTCCTTCAGGATCCTTCAGCAGCCTCAGTGCCCCTCCCAGGTGCCCTAGTCCCTGTCCCCTTCCCCAGGGAGCAATCCTGACACATAGGACTTAAGTACCTGTCCAGGATCATGTCTCGTCGACCTCGTGGCGCAACGGTAGCGCGTCTGACTCCAGGATCATGTCTCTTCCCCCACCATGACCTGAGATGAAAGCTCACCAAGGACTCCCGATAAATGATCCCAGCAAGTGATCCAACCAAAAGAAAATCAATCCATTTTAAGATGGCCACCTTTAGACTATGTCACTCTTGAAATAGTCACTGAAAACTGAACGTTTAAAATTTAAGTGTAGATTAATGTATTCAAGGAATGTGAACCATTATGAGGGACACACTCTGCCACCTCAATGCTCCTTTGGGAAAGGAAGGATGAAACTCTCCGTAGCATCAGGAAGAGGTGGGTGCAGCTGAAGGAAAATGCATAACTCAATATTGCCTATGAATGTAGGAACCAAATCAAGAAATCTTCCATCTAAATGACAGCAGCAGTGGATTTATGAGATCTCACCATGATGGCAATATACAAGAGATCTATCCAGATCCCCATTCAGTAATTTGCCCAGATTCAAAGGAACAGCAAAAAGTAATGGATAAGTCAGGCATGAAAACTTTTTTAATTTCATTATTGCTTCAGTTGACTTATCACAAAATGAGAGAATCTGTTTTTTCAGGTATTTTGATTTTATGTCTGGCAAATAAAATAGGACAACTTAAGATGCACAATATGGTGATTTGCTCTACATATTCATGGGGAAAGGATCCCACAGGATCAAAGTCATTCATATATCCATCCCTTCACATAACCTCAAACTCGTTTCTGTTTGTGTATGGCAGGAAACCTTAAGATCTTGGAAAGTTATTGGTGTCATACTAGAAAATCATGTTTAATTAGAAAAGCCATTGTACAGTGTTTAAGAAAAAATGGGAAACAGCCATAACTGAAATATGGGACTTTTGATGTGGGGTAGTTAGCACATATTCAGAATCAAAATTTTTCAGGAGAAAATACTTCTGATAGCATTCAAAATTCCAACAGGTTTCATCAGAAGAGATAAGGAGCAAGTTGAACAATTAATAATTTTTAAAAATTAGATTAGGGTGTTGTATGCTGCTCCATATAATTCTCCCAGTAAAATGGACTTATTTCTCAGACATGACACAGTTAACTCTGACTTCTGAGGCTAAACATAAGAGAGGATGAAACAACAACTTCCGGGCTGAGGCGGACCAGAGAGAATTAAGGTCATGGGCTGGACCAGCCTGGAGAGGCAGACCCTGGGAGGTGCAGTGGCCAGGCTGAGCTCCAGGTGTAGAGACCCAAAGGGTGGGGCCCTGAGCATAAACACAATGGAAGAGAACTTATCAATTATACACAAAAGACAAGGGAGCTCACTGGGAGATAAAATATATGAAAATTATAAAATGGGGCACTCTTTGATTTTTGTTCTAAAAGATCTGAAGGGAGCTACAGAATGGTGGTGGTGAGGAGTGAACAGAGAAGCCTCTGACCACAATCTGTATCTTACTTGATTCTGATTTTTGTGCCCAACACTCCTCCAGATTGGGCCTTAGCTGTTTCTGCCAACCCGAAGGAAAAGCCCAGAAAATAAAGCTGGTAGGAGACAGAGATCTGCCCACCTGGAGCTTAGGAAACTCTTTGACTTTTGTTCTAAAAGCTCAGAATTGAACTAAAGGTTGCTGGGAGGGAGGAAGGAAAGGGTTAATTCTGATATTTGCGCTCAACACTGACTTTAGATTGGGTCTTAGCTGATTCTCTCTGACTCCCAGGAGCAGCCCAGGAAATAAAGCTGCAATAAGGTGAAATACCTAATCTTGTATCCACTCCTTAAACTGTTTTTGTTGTTTTTTAACAATGAACAAAATTTGCTGTCTCCAGGCAAAATGAAAGGATGTTTACCACTTTGTCCCAAACACTCATATTGAACATAAACATCAAGGGGAGATACTCCCAGGAGATCCATTGGGCTGATCTGTGCTCCTCCCAACAAGCACAGTCAGGGGTAACTTAAGGTCAATGAAAGGACAAGCAGGGACAAGGATCCCATAAGAAATTTGGTTGAGAAGCAGTCCAGAGATGGAAGACGCTGATGATGCCTTGCCATACTAGCAGTCAGCAGATATGCGTCACTGCAGATTGCCCAGGACCAAACCAGAGAGGGTCGGACCTGCAATACCACCATTTGTCCACCATCCAGAACTGAAATATCATTGCTGTTATGAACACATAAACAACTGTTGGACACAGAAACCGGGACTCAAAAGAACTGTTGGCCCAGAAAGAAACTCACTATAGACTGATTCATTTGCCTCTCAGCATAACTATTATTGCTTGTCTCATTTTCAGTTCCTATAAGTGTATTCCTAGTATCACATGAGCTCACTCATCTAGGGGAAAAGATGAACATAGACTGAAGAACAAGAACAGCATTGATCAGACTGTCAGACCTCAGAGGGAAGGTAGGGGAGGGTGGGGAAGGGAGATAGATCAACCAAAGGACTTATGTGCTTGCATATGAGCCTAACCAGTGATCACAGACAACAGGGGGAGGGGGGAATGTGTGTGTGGGGGTTTGGGAAGGGAACGGGGGGAGGGGGTTGATGACAAATATGTGATACCTTAATCAATAAAGTAATTAAAAAAAAATAAATAAAAATTAAAAAAAGAAATTTGGTTATCCAGACTGAGCCACAGGTGGAGGGACATCAAGGGTGGGACCAAATATCCAGGTCCTTGACCAGGGTCAACATGGGGGCACATCCATCAATAATAGAGGGTAGACCAATGAGAAAGTCGGTTGGAATTCTTATATATGCAAATTATAAAATGGGAAACTACCCAGAATGCTCACATTTTGAAATCACACAGGCCTACCTGTGCTGGAGCAAAGCTGGGCCTGATTGGTTGACTTGCTTTGAACACAATTCTCTGGGGAGGGAAGTGGCATAAGGCCGAAATGGGATTATTTGCCTTTAATTCCTCAGAGCCTCTCAGTAAACGCCTAGGAACCTGCCTCAAACTCTCCTCAGTCAGATGACAGTGGGAGAGAAACTGAAGAAAATACCAAGTATCAACCAGAAGGAGAAGAGACTAAAGGAACAGGGCCCAGTTCATGTACATCCACGCCCTGGAGACAAGGTGATCTTGGAGGATATAGAGCTCTTTGTGCCGACATGGAATGACTCAGGGACAATGATTTGAGTCAAAGTGCAAAGTGAGCTAGTCCCCCAGGGACAAAATTGGGGGCTCCATTCCTGTGAGTTCCCTAGAGGGTCTGATTATCAGACACAGAGGTTACAATGGTGGGAGACGGTCTACAGCGAGGCTAGGAAGAAGAAAGAATTTTCACAGAATCAGAGATTCAGTTGGAAACGTGAAGAACTCTGGAGGTGGGGGCTGTGGTTGGTTGCACACACTGTGGCGGACTTCATGCCAAAGAACGCTACGCTGGGTGTATTACTAGTTGATTTATCTCGCGTGCATGTCATCACATGAAACAAGGCCAAGTGCAGAAGGAAGCGGCAGGGTAAGGGGAAATGTTGGTTTTTCTTAGGGAAGCTACATCTGCCTAAGTGTAAGAAATGGATCGAAGTAATGTGTAACTGACTGAAAAACGCTGAAGGGCTCAGAACAGTGTGTCCCTCCAAGTCCTGTATCCCTCCGCGAGATTATGCTAATTTGATAGTCCCCGCCTACATGTGACGTCAACTTGAACCAGCATACAAATCCAGGAGGACTGGAGATTCCCTCAGTCTCCCTGAGACAGGCACCTTGCAAGCAGCAGCGGATCCAGGGGAGCTCGTCCAGCACCCACTGCTCTGAGGATCTGCTCACGGGCTGAGGAGCTAAGCGGGATTGCTGGTGAGTTTCCTTCCTTTTCCGTGTCCTAAAAGTAGGTTTTATTGATTTTTGAGGGAGCGGGAGGGGGAGGGATAGATCCAGAAACATTGATGATGGGGAAATATCTATTGGCCGACTCCAAGCAAACATCCTTCTGGGGATGGAGCCCGCAACTCGGGTATGTGCCAGGACAGGGAGTCCAACAGGTGACCTCTTGGTTCCTGGCTGGATGCTCGACGACTGAGCAACACCTGCTTGGCGGGTTTCATTTCAGTTGTGTCATTTAATTTGAATTTTCCATCACAGACACAAGACAGTAAAAAAAAAACTTAGGAGTGATTGGATTTTAGGCAGTGGGTCAGCATTCTTTCCTAATCACAGTTAATCCTATAGAAACATGGACAAATTGCATCTTATCCATGCTCATTATTATGCCAAGTATAAATTTTTAAAAAAAGTACCACAGCATTGTAATTTGTGGGAGCTGCTGGGTAAGCAGTTACGGAAACATCGTAGATTGAGCTATGGGCACTTCCATGTATGATTTATTCAGACTTAGTTCAAATATATTCATTTCATATTTATGAGAAACTATATAATTATAGGAAACTGAAGATAAAATTATTTTAAAAGACAAAATAAAGAAAACAAACACAAAAATAGTCCTGAATCTCATCTGTGAAGCTTCCAGACAAGCAGATGAGAATATATTTTCATCTCCATGAATTTGTATTTGAAATTTGCCTCCTCTTATGTCCAATGGGAATTTGGAATTTCCCAGAGGGGAGCATATTTTACTTTGATTTTCTAGTAAGTCTACCACAATCCACAATGTATTGATAGTGATGTAAGTCCTGAGAAATACTGTCTTTCTCTGTCCTACTAGGGCTCAGAGGGTAGAATGAATCCCAGTCTCCCCTTTTAAATCCCTCCTTTTTGCATGCACATCCAATTTACCAGGTGAGTCTCAGCTGTGTCGCCTGAGAGTCCTGTCCTGGGCACAGGCAGTCATGAGAGGACAGATAAAGGACTCAGAAGGAGGGATCACAGGGCAGACAGATGCTTTTCCAGAGGTCCTGAGGTCTCTTCAGCAGATTAGAAGCAGTCGGTGCCAGAGGAGCTAGCTCTGTGTGTGATGTAAAATGTTTCTCTTTCCTTTTTCTCAGGAGATTGCCAAGTCCAGAGCTGAGAGCGAAAGACGTGAAGGTTGTAGGTGGTGTGGCAGAAGGCAGGCTGAGATCCAGAACGTGCGCCCTTCAGACCCTTATGGCCCAGAAAGGGAAGCAGCCACACAGGGCCCCAGTGGCACATAAGGCTCCTCCACCAGAGGAGGAAAATCCCAGGGTGAGTAGAAGCCTGGCTCTGTGGGGGGCCTGGGGAAGTGGTAGCCTGAATGACAGAGACAGGGTTTGGACAAGGCAAGTTTTGTGTCGTAAGTGGGGTGTCATTTGCCCGCAATCGTCCCCTAACCTAGGACATCCTCACCAGTCTCACTGATCCCTTGGTATTTGCAGGAACAACCTTACGTCTTTTTTTTTTTTTTAAAACATATTTTATTGATTTCAGAGAGAAAGGGACTGGGAGAGAGAGATAAAAACATCAATGATGAGAGAGAATCATGGATAGGCTGCCTCCTACACACCCCCTTCTGGGGTCTGAGCCCACAACTCAGGCATGTGACTTTGGCCAGAATCGAATCTGAGACCCTTCAGTCCGCAGGCCATCGTTCTATTCATTGAGCCAAACTAGCTTCTCCTTTCTTAATAGTGTCCTATGCAGCCTGTTTTTTGTCCATAACTTTCCATTTGGTTCTATAGATGAAAGTTCAACCATTCCATCCTTTCTCCTATGTTCCTTCCAAACTACCCTGGGCTTTGGCATCCACCCTAATACCTTAAACAATAGCTACCTGGTGAGCCCTCCCTGGTGTGACCCATATTTGACCTCCATCAAGCTGTCCTGCTGTTCCCCTTTGAAATGAACCTGTGTTTTGAGCTGACTCTCTGACCTCCTTTTCTCCTCCAGGTGAGATGTTGGAAATGTGGGGCCTTTGGGCACAAGGCAAGCAGCCTCAGGTGTCCCATGAAGCGTCAGGGTGGGGCCTTAGCCGCCCATGCCCTGGGCTCCAATGAGATGAAGGAGAACCGGAATCCTTGGAATCCCAGGGACCTGAGCCACCGAGCGCCCTTCAACAAGGCTGCTAGGTTAACCCAGCAGAGAGTTCGGTGAGTTTCATGGGTGAGTGCAGCCAAACTTTGGGGGAAATCTAGGGAACCCACACCCCTTACCTCTCCAATATCTGCGTTGTCACCTCCAAGCAAAGACAGGGACCTGGAGAGTTTGAGAAAGCTGCCTGTGGCCTCCAGGAGTGCCTCAGAGTTTCATTCCCTTCCTGAGAGTCACTGAGAGTTAATGGTGGTGGGGGTGCTGTGAGACATGGTGGATCTCTGCCAAGAATAGGCAGAGAGTCAATGGAGGGAAAGGAAAGTCCGTTGTGAAAAATTCTTGAGTGCCCACAGGGAGGGGAGGATCTGAGATGAGGCAAGGAGAAGTCTAGTAAATGCATAGACCCCACGCCCTGGATCACACTAATACAGGGAAAGAGGATAGACCATGGGAAGGCTTGTTTCATTGGGAACATGATTGGATGGACCCATATACTATGCTGTGTCCTCCAGGAATGAACAACACAGACAGGATCTTCGTCAGAGATTACGACAGAGAGCCCGAGGAGGGCCCCAGCACAACTGGAAGGACAAGACCGAATCCTGTGACTACGTGAGGGTGAGTGTCCCCAGGTTCTTGGCTTTTTACTGCATCAGGGTCACAACCTTCCCCTGGGGCTCAGAGAACACCTCACTCCCTAGCGATAGTCCTGTGCATCTGGTTTTGTGTCCAAGTCTTTGCATGTAGGTCTATGTATGCATGCTGAGAACTGTGCTCCTTTCACCATGTTCCCTACCAATTAATATGGGCTTTGGCATGCACCACAACATCTTAATAACGGGCACCAGGTGAGCCCGTGTTTATGTCAGTCTCTGCAACCAATATTCCACCTCCATAACCTGTCCCCCTGTTTCCTTTGAAATGTGTTCCTGGTTTGGACTGACTCACTGACCTCTTTCTCTCCCCGCAGGTGAGATGTTGGAACTGCAGGGCCTTTGGGCACAAGGCAAGCAGCCTCAGATGTCCACTGAAGCACAGGAATAGGGCCCTAGCCCCCCAGGGTTCATCCTCCAATAAGATGAAGGAGAAACTGAAACCACGGAATCCCCGTGTCCAGCAGAACCCAGGACGCTTTAACAGGGCTGCTAGGGAGACTGAGCAGAGAGCATGGTGAGCATTTTGGGAAGGTGAAGAAAACATTGGGGCGGAATCTATGAAGACTGTGTCCTTACCTCTACACTGTATGCCTTGCCATCTGCATTCAAAGTCAGAGACACAGAGAGAAAAAAAACCCATGTCTTCACCAGTCACACTCCCAGCTTCATACAATTCCTGGGCAATCAATGAGCATGAATGGTGGTAGGGTTGGTGCTGGGAACATTTTTAATCTATAAAGATATCAGGCAGAGAGGAAATGGAGTGAAAGAAAGTCCTTCATGAAAAACCCAAGTGGGTTCCTTGGTGTGATCTGAGATGAGGCAAGGGCCAGTCTAGTAAATGCACTGGGCTTCGCTCCCTGGATCACAAGAAGTGGGAAGGGGTGTGGGCCAGGGAAAGGATCACCTTCATTGTAGAGAAGAAATGCAGTGTCTCATGTATTATGCTCTGTCTTGCAGGCATGAAGAACAGAGACAGGCCCCTAGCTGGAGACTTCCCTGGAGACCCACACGCAGGCCCCAGAAAAATGGGAAGGAAGAGACAGATCCCTATGCCTATGTGAGGGTGAGTGTCCGCAGGTGCTGGGCTTTTTATTGCATCAGGGTCACCCTTCTTCTCTCCTTGTCTTCTCTCTGAGGGGATGGTGAAAGTTCAATGGGAACTCACATGCTTTCTCTAGTGTAATTTCCCAATTCATTTTTTTGATGTCTTTTATGTGGCCTACACTTTCATGTGTCCCAACAATACAGGATGGGGCAAAAGTGAGGTTACAGTATTCCTTTGGAAAATGGTAAAGTAATAAATCATAATACAGCAATAAGCTCTATGTTTCAGGGACCTACAACCGTCCGTAATCCTCCTTTTGACCCACCCTACAAGCTGATGGAGGGCATGGGTGTGGTCTCATTAGATGTTTCCCCAAGGCACCATCCCTTTCGGGAAACCAGGCCTCATGAAATCAGAATCCCTTCTCCCTAATTGGCCACCCAAACTCATTCGTCCCCAAAATGCCTTCATATCACCAAGAAGTGTCCCTTCCCTGGTTGGGATAAGAAAGGCTTGTTTCCGCTTCACTAACAGGAGACAGCTGTGAGAAATTCCTGTTTCCCTACCTAATGTTAGAACAGGGGACATTGTATCTTCTTCCAGACACAGCTCCAGGACCCTTCTTCTTTGCATTGACTGATGGTTTACCCTTTGCAGTCCATATCTTGTCTCAAGATAAATTTTCCTTGTTGTTGGTTTAATTTTATTTTTTAGTTGATTGTGAGAAAATTCTAATGCGTATTATCTGTATTGTGACTTTTACAGGATCCACACACACAGAGTCCTGAGCACAACACCAAGAGGAAATATGTGGGAGACCCTGATCTCACCACTTGTTCACCAAAAAGGAAGCGTGTCATGACATCCACAGTATCTCCCGTCAAAGGTGTGGAGAGAAGCACCTTCTTACCTCCTGGATCAAAAAATGGACAGGAAGGGCCTGTCACAGACTCCCCTCACACAGAAGGCACATACTTTGCCCAGGATCCCACACACAGTGTCCATGAGAGGGACGACAGACCCCATTCTGCCTTTAAGATCCAGGGACTGGACCAGATCCTCATTCACCAGCCACAGGCCAAGTTCCTTGATGGGAACTCACACAGCATCCAACATGCTATTGACCACAGTGTGGGCCAGGACTCTGATCTCATAATCAAGGTGCCTGGCAAGAAAGCTGCCCAGACCTCCAGCCAGACCTGCCAGAAGCCCCAAAATAAACCCAGACTCAGCCCCTACCTGAAGAGCACCCAGAGTCCTGACCTCCAGCCTCTGTACCAGGGCCCTCTGTTCAAGACTCTCCAGCCCTGCCACGTGTCCCAGTTCCCACCAATTCCTGGGGTTCCAGACCAGCCCCGCGGAAAGGTCTCCCAGATATTAGACAAAGGCCCATGGAGCTCTATGCCCATGACACCTCATTCCCACCCTCCTGCTGAGAAGCTCACTGCTTTTGATCAGATCTCTCCCACCACCGAGAAGTCAGAGGCACTCTGTCCCTGTGTCCCCTTGAGTGTCCTCCTTGAGGCCCTTCAGCTTTCCTCTTTCTCTGAAGAAGGTGATGGCCAGTGAGACACTCCATGTTAGGAAGATATGTTCCTCAGTCCCAGGCCATGTGGAGTTGCCTGAGGAACTGGAGAGGGGAGATCACTGGGAGCAAATGTTTCTGGGGAATCAGAGCTTCCCTTCTCTGCTATGTGGACAGATGGTGGGAACTCTGATCAGGCTTGGGGCACACAGACTCAGTAATTGCACTTTTAATTTACATAGTTGTAGTGATATTTTATAATAAACTGTAGTTTGTGCTTATCGAACTGATAAAAGTACATTCTTAGAAATTCTCAACCATTGTATGTAAAATTAAGTTAAGTTGCAATAATTGTCCTTAAAGTCTAATGGAAATATGGGGTTATGTAATGTATCTGATCAGGTGTGCACCTGTCTGCTTTGGAGAACCTGGGGCAGGGCCACCTGTGTGGTCTGTAGATTTGAAGCAGTGCCTGTTGTCCTGAGGTGGGAGTTGTTTCAATGGAAATCAGGACGGCACCCTTCCCATGACTTTGTACCTTTTGTTTATGGAATGTCATATTAAAGTTCTGTTTTATAGCTTTTGTTTGATATCAATAAAAGTCTTTAAAATAAGTCACATTGTGATTGGTTTTTGCTTCTGTCCACTTTGGAACATTTTTAAACAATGACTGTGCCACAAAGGTCATGTCCTTGAGATTAGAGGGGAATCTGAAGTGCCCAGAAAAGAGATTAGCTTGGGCAACAGCTGTGGGTCCCTATATAATCCCTTCTTCTCAATCAAGATCATCTCCTCCCTAAGGGGCACTAACAGCCTTTAGGGCCTCACACTGAAAAGGTGTCCCTCTCTTGTGGTCCTTCAGCTGCCTCAGTGCCCCTCTCTGGACACCTCAATCTCTTCGCTCTCCACCCGCACCCTCATCTTCACCCCCACCTCAACCACAGGAGTAGTCCCTGACTTGTGTGATTTCTGAACATGTCCAGAATCTGACATTTGCTTTCACCATGCTCTGAGATTGAGAGATCTCTACACGTTCCTGGAAAAGGATCCCAAAGGCTGATTTGAGTGATGAATTTACTCATAGGTCTTCTGGGTCTCAAAATTCGTTAATTCATATAAGAAAGAAACCTTAGGTCAGTCAGTGAAGAGATATGCATTAGAGACACAATGAAATTAACATCAGAGAGAAATTATGTGGATGTGGGAAAGCCTTTAGTAATGCCTCAACATCAGATGACTTACACTGGAGAGTTACCATGTGAATGTCATCCATGTGGGAAAGGCTTTTTTCATAGATCTGACCTTAGAAAACACAATCCAATGCGCACTGGTGAGAAGACTTATGAAAGTTGTGAGTGTGGGAAAGCCTTCAGTCAGAGTTCTTACTTAGACAACATGAGAGATTTCAAACAGGAGAGAAACTATATCAATGTGGTCACTGTGGGAATCCCCTTGGGAATCTCATGTACTTTGAAGTTAGATTGGTTTGGGCAACCCCTGTAGGTCCCTGTATAATCCCTTCTTCTCAGTCAAGATCATCTCTCTAAGGGGCACTAACAGCCTTTAGGGCCTCACACTCCAAAGGTGTCCCTCTTCTGTGGTCCTTCATCAGCCTCAGGCCCACCCTGGATACCTCATTTTCATCCTTCCTCACTCCCAAATCAGGAGTGGTCCCTGACCTATCTGACTTCAGAACGTGTCCAGAATCCTACCTCTGCTCCCACCAAGCTCTGAGAATGATAGCTCTCCGTGGGTTCTAGGAAAAGGAGCCCCAAGGCTGATTTCAGTGATGAATTTACTCATAGATCTGCTGTGTCTCAATATTCTTTAATTCATATAAGAAATAAACTTGAGGTTAGCCAGTGAAGAGATATGCCTTAGAGACACAATGAAATTCACACCAGAGATAAATTAGGTGAATGTGGGAAAGGCTTTAATAATGCTTCAGCCTTAATGGACACTAGATGACTCACACTGAAGAGAAGCCATTTGAGTGTCATCTATGTGAAAAAGAAATTCGGCAAATGTCTGACCTGAGAAACTACAATCCAATGCATACAGGAGAGAAACCTTATGAGTGTCATGACTGTTGAAATGCCTTCAGTCAACATGCTAATCTCATAAGGCACCTGAGGACTTACAGTGTAAGTCAGTTATGTAGGAAATCTTTCAGTCATTGGCAGGAGAGCTGCCCAGACCTCCAGAGAAAATATGAGGGAATCCAATACAGGAGAGGAAATCATGAAGGCTTCAAGTAGATAGCCTGATCTGACCTGTCCTGACAGGGCATTACTTATTTAATCATTATGGAAGAAATGTCAATCATAGCTTTAGTATGTGAACACACCTGCAGACTCATACATGAAAGAAACACTCAGCAAGCAATGAGCGAGATCCATTTATCTTCATGCTTCTTGACCTGAAAGATCTTTAATATGTGAGTGGATTCATATGTATGGTGCCTTTGTGTAAGCCTTTAATCATTGGCCTGATCTCAGATAACATGACAACTCACATTGTGAACATGCTAATTTATATGTCCTGTGCAACAGCTCTGAACTTTGAAGATGCTTCACATATTGTTCAGAGGAGAACGCGTAAGGCTTCTTTTATAATTATTGGTAAAAGGAACCAATTTCACCAGGAGAAACCCTAGGACTGCGGTCATAACTGACAAACATTCAGCCAACTTCCAGCTTTTTTGTGCACTTTAAACTCAGGGAGGACAAAACACTAAAACAGGAAATAAGAACATGGACCCTCATGAGGAAATCCATACATTTCTATACAGATCATTCACTTTAGTGAATTTATTCAGAGTAAAATCAAAAGAAACCTTTTCTTCATAAAGGAACACTCGTGGTAAATGTGAGCATTCATAATGTACAACCACTGTGTCTGAAAGAAAAGGCATTCCCTGATCACTGATTTCTTAGTCACACTTAAGCTTCACAAACCAAAAGATATAGGAATCCTAAAACCAAAGCATACATATCTCAGATTTCATATCACAAGCTATGATCATATGTGTGTCTGCATGTGTTTGAAATTTTCTAAAAGAGTTTTTCAACACATAACTCAGCAAATAATGGAGTGTTGGAGGAAATAAAGTTGTTTACAAACGTAAGACATCAAATGTAGAGGGCTAAAGTGATCTGGAGACATTGAGTGTAGAATTTTGTAAGAAATTCATCTTAAAATATAGCAATGTTTGCTGATACTTGAACAATAAAATATGTCGCTGAAAAAGCTAAATGTTGATGTTCTAGTTTTCCTCATGCAGTTTTGAACACATACTTTCAGATCTGTACGGCTTGTCTGGCGGGTGGAGAACCAGACCTCAGGTTCACACAGCCCTTTCTCCAGTGGCTGCTTTGACACACCTCAGTTCCCTCATTTGTCTTCCAGCCAACACCACCTGACTCATTCCAAGCCATGATGCTGACACAAGTATAGTCTTCAGCCCCACAGGCTAGATGTCTCTGAGTGGTGTGACCCTGTCAGGCAAGATCATGTAGACATAGCAAAGGCATCTCACCTAAAAGTCTTGGTGGTACCTCATCCTAGGTCTCCAACATGATGACAGGGAACAGAATTCTGCCCACATGAACCCAGAAAGCTCTTTGATATTTGTTCTCAAAGTTCTGAATTGAGCTACACTGAGGTAATTGGGGGGTGGGGGTGGACCACTAAGTCTCTGAGCACAATCTGTATCTTAGTTAAATCAGTATTTTTGTATCATACAATACTTACAACTTGGGCCTTAGCTATCTCTTCCCCACCCCAAAAAGCAGCCCAGAAAATAAAGCTATAGTAAGATAATTTCCATAAACCTGTTAGCCACTCCTTAAGCTGCTTTTTAAATAATTAAGAAAATGTGCTTGCCCCAAGCACAATGAAAGGATATCAGCACTTTGTTCCTAGAGAAGAAAATGTTGACCTTCAACAAACACCCTTATTGAACCTAAACATCACCGTGCTGACCTGTGCTCTTCCCAACAAGCACCGTCCCCTAACCACGGGCCTCACTGAGACCCAGTGAATGAGTAATTCTGTGGTTGAAATGGACGTATATTTATTTTCCTGAAATCTCTCCCCAGGTGATTGCACTGTAGAGGCAGGGTGGGGAAATGTTAACCACATCTAGGGAAGATGAGTAATTAAGTGTATGTCTGCCTATGAGAATAGGTTTCCTCCCATCTGTAGTTTAATTCAGCTGCAATTCTGAGCAAACACCTCTCAGAGACCAATCAAAGAGTGTGATTTCATGTCCTTGTTTTCATTAGAAGGTGGGTCCTCGTCAGCTTAGGTGCACAGGAGGCACTCTTGCTAACAAACAACTTGTGTAAAGGACATACCTCTGGACTTTCTAAGTCCTGCCAGGTGTCCATGGAAAGGCAATATCCTCAATAGTAAAACTCTGAGAGGGCACCTGTGCCCCTGAAAACACCCAGACATTTCCATCTCCACCAAAGCAGTCCCAGATCCCCTGATGCTCACTCCGTCCACATACGCCCCCTCCATCCCCACCCCACTGGCCCAGGAGCACAGAAGAAGCCACCACCAACAACAATGGTCTGAGATGTGGGAACCCAGAGAACCCTGAGGCTCCCAGGAGGACTGATGTCAGAGCCCCTGGTCCGTCAGTGTGATGTCCTGCTGGACACAAGATGTGCAATGCAGGTCAGACTTCACGGTCCAGGGTAGGGGTTTCTAGCACAGGAGACCTGGCTGTTTTGTAAGGAGCCCACCCAATCGGACATTTTAAACCAACATACTCCACTACTCATGTGAGATGATTTAGAATAATGATTACTGACAAAACACAGAACGGTGAGGGGGGAGGGGGAGTCCAAGTCAAAAAGCTTCGTCAAGTTTTTTAGAAAGAAATGTAAAACCCCTGATTGAAATAAGTGACATTAAACAAGTGGTAGCTAACACATCCAGAACTGGGAAAATTTTCACCAGGAAATACTTTTGATATATGTCAAAATTCCAAAAGATTCCATCTGCAGACATGAGAAACAAATTGAACAATTATTTAATTATGAAAAATAGACCAACGGACTGTATGCAGTTTTGTTTAATTCCCACAGTAAAAGGGACTTATTTTTCAGACAAGACAAACTTAAACTTGACTTGAGTTAGTGATGCTGAAAGTAGACGTCCTCCTTTTTCAGGTGGGATGTGGCTGAGTTTAGTTGAGGTGAGCGGCAGGACAAGCAGGGACAGGCAGCTCCTGGGAAACGCAGTTGCCAGAGTGAGTTCATGGATTTAGGAACCAGAGGGGTGGGGCCACAGAGGCAGGGCCTGACCAGGGTCTCACGGGGGGCACATTCATTCATAATTGAGGAAAGACAAATGGGAAGGTCACTGGGGATTCAAATATTTGTACATTTTAAAATAGGAAACTGCCCAGAGTGCTTACAGTTCAAAATCAGACACGCCCCACCTGTGCCTGCGCCAGCTGCGCCTGATTGGTTGACCTGGTTTGAAGGAATGAAGCAGAAAATGCTCAAATGGGATGGTTCATATTTTGTTTCCTCAAAGTCTATTAGTAAAAACCTAGGCCTGTGCCTCAAAGAAGACCGTGCCAGATGCCGAAGGAAGAGAAATGGAAGAAAGGTTCAAGTATCAACCAATAGGAAAGAGGGCGATCCAATAGTCCCAGTTCCTGTACTTGCCCCCACAGGAACAGACTACAGCGTGTGCTGATGTGGAATGACCTGGGGCAGCGACTTGAGTCCCAAGGTAAAGTGTCAAATCAGCTAGAACAACTAGGACAAATTCAGGGGCTCCTTTCCTGGCGATTTCCTACATCATCTGCTTCTCAGAGAGAGAGGAGACCTGGTGGCAGGCGGTCTGCAGTGAGGAAGGATAAAGAGGGAAATTTCATAGAATTGGAGCTTCAGTTTGAAAGGTGAAGAGCTTTGGAGGTGGATGATGTCATTGGAGCTTTGGAGGTGGATGATGTCATTGGTTGCACTTCATGCTAAAGAATTCTACATTCCAAAACTTGACCATTTCTCTTACATCTATCTCACCATATTAAACTAGGACCCTGGTCGGCAAACTGAGACTTGTGAGCCACATGCAGCTCTTTGGCCCCTTGAGTGTGGCTCTTCCAAAAATACCACGGCCTGGGAGAGTCTATTTTGAAGAAGTGGCATTAGAAGTAGTTTAAGTTTAAAAAAATTGACTCTCAAAAGAAATTTCAATCGTTGCACTGTTGATACTTGGCTCTATTGACTGATGAGTGTTCCGACCACTGAACTAGGCCAAGTGCAAAAGCAACAGCAAGCACACCCACAAGTGTTTCTTTCCCTTATAGAAGCTACGTCTTCCTAATAGTGAGCACGTGGGTCCATATAAAGTGAAAAGGCCTGAAAGCCCTAAGGACCCACCACAGAGCTGCCCTTCAAGCCCTGTTTCCTTCTGGGGATTATGCTAATTTAATGGTCAGCTCCCACATGCCACGTGGCCTTGACCAGCATATAGTCCACCAGCACTGCACCCTCTCCCCGTGACCCTTCCTCAGGCACCTTTAGAGCTTCCTGGCGTCCAGTGGGGCTGGTCCCGCACAGATTGTCCTGAGGATCTGCTGACAACGGGGGAGCACAGAGCGATTTCAGGTGGGTTTCCTTTCTTTAAAAAATGTATTTATTGATTTTGAAAGAGAAGAAAGGAGAGAGATAGAGAAACATTGTTGAGAAAGCAACATTGATTGGCTGCCTCCTGCAAGCCTCCAATTGGGGATCAAGTCTGAAACCCACCCTGTGCCCTAACTGGGAAAAGAACCAGTGAGCTCATGATTAATGGGTCCATGATTAAACACTGAGAGACACAAACTGGGTAGGTTTACTTTCAATTGGTGTCTTAGATTTTCCCTCAGAGAGACAGCCCAGATTCCAGGAAAACTAGGGACTCATGTGAGTTTAGGCAGTGGGAAAACAATTCTTTCATTTTCATAGAATATCATAGCAGAGAGGGGGAAAACCTACATCTTCTCAATGCTCATTGTTCCTCCAAGAGTAAATTTCAAAGGAAATGGACCCCAGCATTGTGATTTGTGTGAACATTTGTGTGAGCACATATGGAAACTTGGTAGATAGAGCTGTGGGTATTTAAAGCTAAATAACTGATATCCTCAGTCTTAATTTCCAACATCTTCATTTCACTTTCACGAAAAACTAGGTGAGGATAAGAAACTGAGGTTAGAATTATTTAAGGAATAAAACAGTCCAGACCCTCAGCTGCGAAGCTTCCAGTCGAGTAGAAGAGACAATATGTTTGTGAAGTTATTTATATATGGACATAGCCTCCTCTTCTGTCCAATGAAAACTTCAGATATACCAGAAGGGGGCATACTTTCCTCTGCTTTCAAGTGTGTGAGCCACAATCCTCAATTCCTTTCTGATGGTGTAAGTCTCTGGAAATTCTCTTTCTCTGTCCTACTAGGATAAAAGGGTAGACCTATTTCCATTTTCCTCTTTTAAATCACTCATTCATGCATACACATCAAAGCCACCAGGTGAGTCTCAGCTGTCTCACATTAGAGTCCTGTCCCAGGTGCAGGCAATAATGAGAGGACAGTCCAGGCACGGAAGGAGGAATCACAAGGAAGACAGGTGTTTTTCCTGAGCTCATGAGGGCCCTCCCCCTAACTTGGAGCAGATGATGCATGAGGAGCTTTCTCTGTGTGATATTGAAATAATTCTCTGTCTTTCTTTCCCCCCTGTAGATTCACTAGTCCATAGCTGAGACAGGAAGATCTGACTCTCACAGTTGGTGTTGCAGATCCTTACCCACAGTGAGGGCCCTGATGCTTGATGGCCCAGGAAGGGAAGCAGCCATAGAGGGCCCCAGTGGAACACAAGGCTCCCTCACCAGAGGCGGAGAATCCCAGGGTGAGTAAGGGCTTGGCTCTGTCAGAAACTAAATTGAGGGGAGTAGCATGGATGACAGAGACAGGATTTGAACAAGGCAAGTTCTGTGTCCATACGTGGGGTATCCTTTCCCATCCAACAGTCACCTTTC
Source organism: Eptesicus fuscus (assembly GCF_027574615.1). Classification (NCBI taxonomy): domain Eukaryota; kingdom Metazoa; phylum Chordata; class Mammalia; order Chiroptera; family Vespertilionidae; genus Eptesicus; species Eptesicus fuscus. Next base: position 102,274,083 of record NC_072480.1, on the reverse strand, counting down.
TCTGGTACATCCTCACCAGACTAACTGGTCCTTTGGGACTCAGAGAAACCACCTCACTTCCTAGTGTTCATTACAGCCTGTTTTGTGGGCAAAACTTAGATTTCTGTCTATGTAGTCACACTGAGTACTCCAGATTTTCCACCTGCATTCCACCCTAACTAACATGGAGTATGGGATTCACCATAATATCCTCAAAAACTGGCACCTCATGAGTCCTATGCTTATGCCCCTCTCTGTAACCTCCACAAATACATTTGTTCTCCCATTTCCCCTTGAAATCTGCTGTTTGTGGTGACTGACAGACCTTCTCTCCCCACTGCTTAAATGCAAGTACTGTGGGAACTTTGGGCCCAAGGAAAGCAGCTTCTGGTATTCCATGAAGCTTTGCAATGGGACCCAACTGCCCAGCCCCTGCGCTCCAATAAGGTGAAGGGGAATATGAAACCACTAGAGGCCTGGTGCAGGAAATTCATGCATGGAGGGGGGTTGTCCCTCAGCCCAGCCTGTACCCTCTCCAATATGGGACCCCTCAAGGGATGTCTGACTGCCCGTTTAGGCCGGGATCAGGCCTAAACAGGCAGTCGGACATCCCTCTCACAATCCAGGACTGCTGGCTCCCAACTGCTTGCCTGCCTGCCTTCCTGATTGCCCCTAACCACTTCTGCCTGCCAGCCTGATCACCCCCTAACCACTCTGCTGCCAGTCTGTTTGCCCCCAACTTCCCTCCTCTGCCGGCCTGGTCACCTGTAACTGCCCTCTCCTGCAGGGTTGATCACCTCTAACTGCCCTCCCTTGCAGGCTTGGTCCCTCTCAACTGCCCACCCTTGCAGGCCGGGTGCCTCCCAACTGCCCTCTCCTGCTGGCCATCTTGTGTTCACATGGGGGCAGGATCTTTGACCACATGAGGGCAGCTATATTGTGTGTTGCAGTGATGATCAATCTGCATATTACTCTTTTACTAGATAGGATAGAGGCCTGGTACAGGGGTGGGGGCCAGCTGGTTTGCCCTGAAGGGCGTCCCGGATCAGGTGGGGGTTTCCTTGGGGTGTGGGGCGGCTTGAGCGAGGGGCCTATGGTGGTTTGCAGGCCGGCCACGCCCCCTGGCAACCCAAGTGGAGGCCCTGGTATCTGGAATTTATTTTCCTTCTACAATTGAAACTTTGTAGCCTGGAGCAGGGCCAAGCCTGGGGCTCCCTCCGAGGCCGCAGCCATTTGTGTTGGGGTTATAATCGAAAGTTTGTTGCCTTAAGCGGGTGGGCCCGGCCAGGGTGTGTGGAAAGCTTTGCTTCCCCTGTTGCCGGTGGCAACCCTGGCCTGCTCTCTCAAGCTCCATTCTGCCGCCATTTGTTTGAATTTGTTTACTTTCTATAATTGAAACTTTGTAGCTTGAGTGGAGGCTTAGGCCTGGCAAGGGCAGGTGGAAAGCTTGGCTTCATCTGTTACCTAGGAAACCTTGCTCTCTGTGGCTGTAGCCATCTTGGTTTGGGTTAATTTGCATGCTCGCTCTGATTGGATGGTGGGCGTGGCTTGTGGGTGTGTCGGAGGTATGGTCAATTTGCATATCTGTCTATTATTAGATAGGATGGACTCTGAGGAATCTGCAGAACACTGGTCCTTTTGAAAACCCTGATAGGGAGTTGCAGCAGAGAGCACAGTGAGCATTGTGGGAGGGTGCACCCAATCTTGGGGAAATCTATGAAGGCAATGGGTGTTACCTCTACACTGCATTGCCACCCTCAGGCAAAGATAGGGACATGGAGATGTTGAGAATGCTGCTCCTGTCTGACAGTGGACACAATCAGAGTTTCATTCGCTTCCTGAGAATCACTGAGGGTGAATGGTGGGAGTGGGGGTCGGAGAGGACATGGTGGATTTCTGCCAAGGAGAGTCAGGGAGACAATGGGGTTAAAGGAAAGTCCTTTGTGAAAAATCCTTGAGTGCTCCCAGGTGGGAGTAAGATCTGAGATGAGGCAAGGGCAAGTCTAGTCAAGGCCTGGGGCCTCACGCTCGAATCACACAGACACAGGGAAAAGGTTTGGGCCATGGAAAGGCTTGTTTCATTGGGGACAAGAAATGGGGGGGACTCACATACCATGTTCTGTCCAGCAGGCATGAGGAAAAGAGACAGGCTCTAATCTAGAGATTTCCCCGGAAATCCTCGCACAGGCCTCAGCAAAACTGGACGGAAGAGACAGAATCTTGTGACCATGTGAGCATGAGTGTCCTCAGTTGCCGAGCTTTTTCTTTCATCGGGGCCTCATAACTTCCCTCCTTTCCTGTCTCAGGAAATGGTGAGATTTCTATTGGGAAACGTGTGGTTTCTGCAGTGTAGTCTCCTAATGTCATTTTTCTTGGTGTCTTTGATTTTGCTTTCTACTTGCATGAGCGCCAACAATACAGAGTGAGGCAAACGTAAGTTTACAGTTTTCCTTTATATAATAAAGAGGGAATATGCAAATTTACCGCCAACAATGATGACGGCTCCCACAGAAGGTGAGGGGGTTTCTGTAACACAAGATAGCTGCACCCACCGTGGAGGCCGAGTTCCTGTAACGAGCAATCATCAGGGACCTGAAGCTGGGCCCCCCTCCCCCTGTGGAGCTTGACAGGGGACCTCAGGCCATGCCCTCTGCCCCACCACCAGGCTAGGGGACCTGAGGCCGTACCCCCCACCTGGCGGGGCTTGACAGGGGACCTTAGGCTTTGCCCCCTCTATGGCAAGGCCTGATGAGGGACCTAAGGCAGTCCCCACCCCCACCCCGGTGCTGGGCCAGGCAAACTGAAGCTGAACCCCTGCCCGGGGGGTTTGACAAGGGTGGGACTGGCCAGGTTTTCATCTAGCCCAATGGGGAGGGGTGGCTGGGTCTGAGTTTCATGCGATTTTGAGGTGCACGTGGGTGGGTGGAGACTTGATTTTGGGTCTTGTGGTGCGCTCTAGACTCTGACAGGAGGAAGATTTTCATATGCATTTTACTAATTTTTTTCATCTCTGACACTTTTATTACAGAGAAAAAGCAAATAGCAATATTAAATATTTCTTCTAATTAATCCCCTTTTAATGTGCACAGATTTTGTTCACTGGGCCACTAGTAATTAATAAAAAAAAAATCCAACAATAAACTCTGTGTTTTGAGTACCTAAAACTCTAAACCAACTCTTGCCCTACACTCTATGCTGATGGAGGGCATGGGCGGGATCTCATTAGATGCTTCTCGTAGGTACAAACCCTTCTGGGCACCCAGGCATCTTGAAATCGGGACCCCTACTTCCGTAATGCCCACCCAAACTCATTAGTGCCCAAACTGCCTACACAATGCCATGATGTGCGTCCAATCCCTATTGGAAGCTTAGAAAGGTCTTGTTCCAATTCACTAACAGAAGACAGTTGTGAGAACTTTTGTGTTTTCTCATCTGATGTTAAAAGAGTTGTCAAGGGCACTTTGTAACTTCTTTCCTACTGTACTCAAGGACCTCATCATGTGTACACTGATTTCTGGTATATCTTTCACTGTCCATAACTTGTATTAAGATTTTTTTCTTTGTTTAATTTTATTTCTACTTGATGATTTGGAAAATTCCAAAGTGAAATTTCTGTGTTATGTACCCTACAGCGTGTTCCCATCTATAATACCCAGAGGAAATACGTGCGATACACCTATCTCAACATTGTCTCCTGTCAGAAAACCTGAGATGACATCCTCAATGCCTCACATCAACAGAGCTGAGGGGAGTGCCTGCACACCTCCTGGACCAAATAATGGACAGGGAGGGCCTGCCACTGACAACCCACACCCAGTAGGCATGAGCCAATTTTTCCAAAGGGAACTCACAAAGCATCCACCATCCTATTGCATTGACTTCGGGACAGGACTTCAATCTAGGAATCAAGGCTACAGTCAAGACAGCTTCTCAGACCTCCACTTAGACCTTCCAGGACACTTGAAAGAAACCCAGACTGAGACCATACTTGTCTCCAGAGAAGAACACGAAAATACCAAACCTTCAGACTGCCCACGGGGCCCCTCTTGTACAGACTATCTGGGCTTGCAACATGCGCCAGCTCCAACCAATTCCACAACTCCCAGGCCATCCATCAGAATGGTATTTAAGAGATTATATGGAGACCATTGGAGCTGCAATCTCTTGACAGATCCCTCCCTTCCTCCTACTGAGAAGCCCTCTCCCCATTCTGTTTAATGCCCTTCCATCCAAGAAGTCAGAGGGTCTCTGTCCCAGAGTCCCTTTGAGTGTCCTCTATGAGGCCCTTCAAGTATCTTCTCTGAAGAGATGGCGGGAGATATACCCCATGTCAGCAAATACTTGTTCTTCAGCCCCAGGCCACCTGGTGTTGACAGTGGGAGTGGGAGGGGACATCACAAGGAGCAGCTGTTTCTGGAGGATCAAAGCCTACTTGCTGTGCTGTATGGAAAGATGGTGGTAAGACCAATTATACTTGGGGACACACAGGCCAGTTACTGCACTTTTTATTTATGAAGGTGTAATATTTCAAATGGTACTTTTTGAATAGATTGAAGTTGGTATTTATAGAATTCAGATGGGAAGTAGATTTTAAATTTTTAATCCATTTTATAGGAAATTAAGTCAAGTTGCAATAGTAGCCTTTAAAGTCTAATGGAAATAGGAAGCTATGTAATGAATCTCTATCAGGTGTGCACCTGTCTGCCTTGGGGAACTTGGGGCAGGGCCACCTGTGTGGTCTGTAGATTTGAAGCAGTGCCTGTGGTCCTAAGGTGAGACTGTTTCACTGTGCTGTTATTTCAATGGAAATCAGGATGGGGACACTTCACATGACTTTGTGCCTTTTATTTATTAAATGTAATATTAAAGTTCTGTTTTATCGTTTTTATTTGATACAAATAAAATTTTGCAAAATATGTCACATTGCAATTGGTTTTCATTTCTGACCATTTCGGATCATTTTAAAAACAATGACTGTGCCTGAAAAAGCTAATGTCACTAAGTGTATAGGGAAACCTGATGTACCTTGAAATGAGATTAGCTTGGGCAACACCTGGAGGTCCCTGCATAATACCTTTTCCCCAAGTTGAACTAACAGCTTTTAGGGCTTCACCCTACAAAGGTGTTGCACCCTGGTGACCCTTCAGCCTCAGTCCATGCCCTCCCCAACCACACTCAGGGGGCATTCCATGACCCCTACGACTTAAGAACATATCCAGAATCATACCTCTGCTCCCACCATGCCCTAGATTCAGAGCTCTCTACGGGTTCTAGAAAAAGGATCCCAACTACTGATTTGAGTGATGAATTTACTCATATATGAGAAGTGAGTCAACATTTAATTCAAATAAGAGAATCCTTATGTGAGCCAACAGTGTGGAAAGTCACCTACTGAAGAGCATACCTCAGAAGGCACAATGAAATTCACACCACAGGTAAACTATGTGAGTGAGGGAAAGCCGTTAGTAATTTCTTCAGTCTCTGACCACACATGCTGACTCACACTGGAGGGAATCCATTTGAATATCATCTATATGGGAAAGGCTTTTTGCAAAACTAACCATAGCATCCGCAATTGAATGCCCACTGGAGAGAAGCCTTATGAGTGTCGTGATTTTGGGAAAGCCTTCAGTCGGTGTTCTTACCTGAGACAGCATGAGAGAACTCACAAAGAGAGAAACAGTGTAAATGTCCCCTATGTGAGAAAGCTTTCAATCAAAGATATTCCTTTAGAATCAGGAGAGAATCCTGTGGAGAAACATGACTGTCACCGGTATGGGAAAGTCTTTAGTAAAAGCTCTGGCCTTAGCAACCACAAGAGAATCCACACGGGAGAGGAACCACATGTAAGTTTCATGTGTGGGAAGGCTTTCGGTCAAAGTTCTAAGCTAACACGTCACAACATAACACACTCTAGAGAGAAACCATATGAATGTGGTCAGTGTAGGAATGCCTTCAGTCAAGATGCTAATGTCATAAGACACCAGAGAATTCACATGGAAGAAGAGCCATATGCATGTCTGCTGCATGGTAGAGCTCTGAGCAGCAGAGGAGGGCTTCTCAGCAGGAGGAAGGGAGGGATCTGTCAAGAGCCCATAGTTCCACTAGCCTCCATCTTTTCTCATGAAGACCATCCTGCGGAGTGGCCTGGAACATGGGGAATTGGTCAGAGCTGGGGCACGTTGCAAGCCTGGAAAGGCTTTACAAGAGGGCCCTGGTGGGGAGGCTGGAGGTTTGGTATATGCATGCTCTTCTCTGGGACAAGTAGAGGCTGAGTTTGGGTTTCTTTCTGGTATTCTGGCAGGTCCGGGTGAAGTTCTAGGCAGCTCTCTTGCCAGGTGCCTTGATGCAGAGATTGAAGTCTTGTCTCAAACTCAATGCAGAAAGATGTTAGATGCTGTGTGAGTTCCCATTAAGGAAATTGGCTTGTGCCTTCTGGGTGAGGAGTGTCAATGATGGGCCCTTCCTGTGTAATATTTAGTCCAGGAGATGAGCAGACACTCCCCAAAATTTTGGCATTGAGGATGTCATCTCAGGCCAGTAAAAGCTCTGGCCTTAGCAACCACACCAACTATGGGCATCTGCCTGTTTGGATGCTGTAGGAGACATAACACAGAAGTTTCGCATCATCAAGTAGAAATAAAATTTAACAAAGAAAAAAGAAGTCATGGACAGTGAAAGATATACCAGCAATCAGTGTACTCATGATGAGGTCCTTGAGTTCAGAAGGTACAAAGCATCCTTGACAGCTTTTGTAACATCATATAGGAAAACACAAAGGTTCTGACATTTGTCTCCTGTTAGTGAATTGGAACAAACCCTTTCCTAGATTCTTGCTAAGGATTGGACACACATCATGGCGTTGTGTAGGCAGTTTGGGGACTAATGAGTTTGGGTGGGCATTATGGAAGTAGGGGTCCCAATTTTAAGATGCCTGGTTGCCCAGAAGGGATTGTACTTTACAGGAAGCATCAAATGAGATCCCGCCCATGCCCTCCATCAGTACAGAGTGGGGGGCAAGAGTCAGTTTACAGTTGTAGGTACTCAAAACACAGAGATTATTGTTTGATTGCTTTTTTTATTATTTATGTTATTATTTTCCAAAGGTAAACTGTAAACTTACGTTTGCCTCACTCTGTATTGTTGGCGCTCATGCAAGTAGAAAGCAAAATCAAAGACACCAAGAAAAATGACATTAGGAGACTACACTGCAGAAACCACACGTTTCCCAATAGAAATGTCACCATTTCCTGAGACAGGAAAGGAGGGAAGTTATGAGGCCCCGATGAAAGAAAAAGCTCGGCAACTGAGGACACTCATGCTCACATGGTCACAAGATTCTGTCTCTTCCGTCCAGTTTTGCTGAGGCCTGTGCGAGGATTTCCGGGGAAATCTCTAGATTAGAGCCTGTCTCTTTTCCTCATGCCTGCTGGACAGAACATGGTATGTGAGTCCCCCCCATTTCTTGTCCCCAATGAAACAAGCCTTTCCATGGCCCAAACCTTTTCCCTGTGTCTGTGTGATTCGAGCGTGAGGCCCCAGGCCTTGACTAGACTTGCCCTTGCCTCATCTCAGATCTTACTCCCACCTGGGAGCACTCAAGGATTTTTCACAAAGGACTTTCCTTTAACCCCATTGTCTCCCTGACTCTCCTTGGCAGAAATCCACCATGTCCTCCCCGACCCCCACTCCCACCATTCACCCTCAGTGATTCTCAGGAAGCGAATGAAACTCTGATTGTGTCCACTGTCAGACAGGAGCAGCATTCTCAATATCTTCATGTCCCTATCTTTGTCTGAGGGCGGCAATGCAGTGTAGAGGCTAACCCATTGCCTTCATAGATTTCCCCAAGATTGGGTGCACCCTCCCACAATGCTCACTGTGCTCTCTGCTGCAACTCCCTAACAGGGTTTTAAAAGGGACCAGTGTTCTTCAGATTCCTCAGAGTCCATGGTTTCATATTCCCCTTCACCTTATTGCAGCGCAGGGGCTGGGCAGTTGGGTCCCATTGCAAAGCTTCATGGGATACCAGAAGCTGCTTTCCTTGGGCCCAAAGAACCACAGTACTTGCATTTCAGCAGTGGGGAGAGAAGGTCTGTCAGTCACCACAAACAGCAGATTTCAAGGGAAAATGGGAGAACAAATGTATTTGTGGAGGTTACAGAGAGGGGCATAAGCATAGGACTCATGAGGTGCCAGTTTTTGAGGATATTATGGTGAATCCCACACTCCATGTTAGTTAGGGTGGAATGCAGGTGGAAAATCTGGAGTACTAAGTGTGACTATAGACAGAAATCTAAGTTTTTCCCACAAAACAGGCTGTAATGAACACTATCTAAGAAGTGAGGTGGTTTCTCTGAGTCCCAAAGGACCAGTCAGTCTGGTGAGGATGTACCAGAGCAAGGTGACTGTTGGATGGGAAAGGATACCCCACGTATGGACACAGAACTTGCCTTGTTCAAATCCTGTCTCTGTCATCCATGCCACTCCCCTCAATTTAGTTTCTGACAGAGCCAAGCCCTTACTCACCCTGGGATTCTCCGCCTCTGGTGAGGGAGCCTTGTGTTCCACTGGGGCCCTCTATGGCTGCTTCCCTTCCTGGGCCATCAAGCATCAGGGCCCTCACTGTGGGTAAGGATCTGCCACACCAACTGTGAGAGTCAGATCTTTCTGTCTCAGCTATGCACTAGTGAATCTACAGGGGGGAAAGAAAGACAGAGAATCAGTTCAATATCACACAGAGAAAGCTCCTTATGCATCATCTGCTCCAAGTTAGGGGGAGGGCCCTCATGAGCTCTGGAAAAACACCTGTCTCCTTTGTGATTCCTCCTTCCGTGCCTGGACTGTCCTCTCATTATTGCCTGCACGTGGGACAGGACTCTAATGTGAGACAGCTGAGACTCACCTGGTGGCTTTGATGTGTATGCATGAATGAGTGATTTAAAAGAGGAAAATGGAAATAGGTCTACTCTTTTATCCTAGTAGGACAGAGAAAGAGAATTTCCAGAGACTTACACCATCAGAAAGGAATTGAGGATTGTGGCTCACACACTTGAAAGCAGAGGAAAGTATGCCCCCTTCTGGTATATCTGAAGTTTTCATTGGACAGAAGAGGAGGCTATGTCCATATATAAATAACTTCACAAACATATTGTCTCTTCTACTCGACTGGAAGCTTCGCAGCTGAGGGTCTGGACTGTTTTATTCCTTAAATAATTCTAACCTCAGTTTCTTATCCTCACCTAGTTTTTCGTGAAGGTGAAATGAAGATATTGGAAATTAAGACTGAGGATATCATTTATTTAGCTTTAAATACCCACAGCTCTATCTACCAAGTTTCCATATGTGCTCACACAAATGTTCACACAAATCACAATGCTGGGGTCCATTTCCTTTGAAATTTACTCTTGGAGGAACAATGAGCATTGAGAAGATGTAGGTTTTCCCCCTCTCTGCTATGACATTCTATGAAAATGAAAGAATTGTTTTCCCACTGCCTAAACTCACATGAGTCCCTAGTTTTCCTGGAATCTGGGCTGTCTCTCTGAGGGAAAATCTAAGACACCAATTGAAAGTAAACCTACCCAGTTTGTGTCTCTCAGTGTTTAATCATGGACCCATTAATCATGAGCTCACTGGTTCTTTTCCCAGTTAGGGCACAGGGTGGGTTTCAGACTTGATCCCCAATTGGAGGCTTGCAGGAGGCAGCCAATCAATGTTGCTTTCTCAACAATGTTTCTCTATCTCTCTCCTTTCTTCTCTTTCAAAATCAATAAATACATTTTTTAAAGAAAGGAAACCCACCTGAAATCGCTCTGTGCCCCCCCGTTGTCAGCAGACCCTCAGGACAATCTGTGCGGGACCAGCCCCACTGGACGCCAGGCAGCTCTGAAGGTGCCTGAGGAAGGGTCACGGGGAGAGGGTGCAGTGCTGGTGGACTATATGCTGGTCAAGGCCACGTGGCATGTGGGAGCTGACCATTAAATTAGCATAATCCCCAGAAGGAAACAGGGCTTGAAGGGCAGCTCTGTGGTGGGTCCTTAGGGCTTTCAGGCCTTTTCACTTTATATGGACCCATGTGCTCACTATTAGGAAGACGTAGCTTCTATAAGGGAAAGAAACACTTGTGGGTGTGCTTGCTGTTGCTTTTGCACTTGGCCTAGTTCAGTGGTGGGAACACTCATCAGTCAACAGAGCCAAGTATCAACAGTGCAACGATTGAAATTTCTTTTGAGAGTCAATTTTTTTAAACTTAAACTTAATTCTAATGCCACTTCTTCAAAATAGACTCGCCCAGGCCGTGGTATTTTTGGAAGAGCCACACTCAAGGGGCCAAAGAGCCGCATGTGGCTCACAAGTGGCAGTTTGCTGACCAGGATCCTAGTTTAATATGGTGAGATAGATGTAAGAGAAATGGTCAAGTTTTGGAATGTAGAATTCTTTAGCATGAAGTGCAACCAATGACATCATCCACCTCCAAAGCTCCAATGACATCATCCACCTCCAAAGCTCCAATGACATCATCCACCTCCAAAGCGCCAATGACATCATCCACCTCCAAAGCTCCAATGACATCATCCACCTCCAAAGCTCTTCACCTTTCAAACTGAAGCTCCAATTCTATGAAATTTCCCTCTTTATCCTTCCTCACTGCAGACCACCTGCCACCAGGTCTCCTCTCTCTCTGAGAAGCAGATGCTGTAGGAAATCCCCAGGAAAGGATCCCCTGAATTTGTCCTAGTTGTTCTAGCTGATTTGACACTTTACCTTGGGACTCAAGTCGCTGCCCCAGGTCATTCCACATCAGCACACGGAGGGCTATGTCCGCACACGCTGTAGTCTGTTCCTGTGGGGGCAAGTACAGGAACTGGGACTATTGTTTGCCCTCTTTCCTATTGGTTGATACTTGAACCTTTCTTCCATTTCTCTTCCTTGGGCATCTGGCACCATCTTCTTTGAGGCACAGGCCTAGGTTTTTACTAATAGACTTTGAGGAAGCAAAATATGAACCATCCCATTTGAGCATTTTCTGCTTCATTCCTTCAAACCAGGTCAACCAATCAGGCGCAGCTGGCGCAGGCACAGGTGGGGCGTGTCTGATTTTGAACTGTAAGCACTCTGGACAGTTTCCTATTTTAAAATGTACAAATATTTGAATACCAGTGACCTTCCCATTTGTCTTTCCTCAATTATGAATGAATGTGCCCCCCGTGAGACCCTGGTCAGGCCCTGCCTCTGTGGCCCCACCCCTCTGGTTCCTAAATCCATGAACTCACTCTGGCAACTGCGTTTCCCAGGAGTTGCCTGTCCCTGCTTGTCCTGCCGCTCACCTCAACTAAACTCAGCCACATCCCACCTGAAAAAGGAGGACGTCTACTTCCAGCATCACTAACTCAAGTCAAGTTTAAGTTTGTCTTGTCTGAAAAATAAGTCCCTTTTACTGTGGAAATTAAAACTGCATACAGTCCGTTGGTCTATTTTTCATAATTAAGTAATTGTTCAATTTGTTTCTTATGTCTGCAGATGGAATCTTTTGGAATTTTGACATATATCAAAAGTATTTCCTGGTGAAAATTTTCCCAGTTCTGGATGTGTTAGCTACCATTTGTTTAATGTCACTATTTCAATCAGGGGTTTTACATTTGTTTCTAAAAAACTTGACGAAGCATTTTGAATTGGACTCCCCCTCCCCCCCTCACCGTTCTGTGTTTTGTCAGTAATCATTATTCTAAATCATCTCACATGAGTAGTGGAGTATGTTGGTATAAAATGTCCGATTTGGTGGGCTCCTTACAAAACAGCCAGGTCTCCTGTGCTAGAAACCCCTACCCTGGACCGTGAAGTCTGACCTGCATTGCACATCTTGTGTCCAGCAGGACATCACACTGACGGACCAGGGGCTCTGACATCAGTCCTCCTGGGAGCCTCAGGGTTCTCTGGGTTCCCACATCTCAGGCCATTGTTGTTGGTGGCGGCTTCTTCTGTGCTCCTGGGCCAGTGGGGTGGGGATGGAGGGGGCGTATGTGGACTGAGTGAGCATCAGCGAATCTGGGACTCCTTTGGTGGAGATGGAAATGTCTGGGTGTTTTCAGGGGCACAGGTGCCCTCTCAGAGTTTTACTATTGAGGATATTGCCTTTCCATGGACACCTGGCAGGACTTAGAAAGTCCAGAGGTATGTCCTTTACACAAGTTGTTTGTTAGCAAGAGTGCCTCCTGTGCACCTAAGCTGACGAGGACCCACCTTCTAATGAAAACAAGGACATGAAATCACACTCTTTGATTGGTCTCTGAGAGGTGTTTGCTCAGAATTGCAGCTGAATTAAACTACAGATGGGAGGAAACCTATTCTCATAGGCAGACATACACTTAATTACTCATCTTCCCTAGATGTGGTTAACATTTCCCCACCCTGCCTCTACAGTGCAATCACCTGGGGAGAGATTTCAGGAAAATAAATATACGTCCATTTCAACTACAGAATTACTCATTCACTGGGTCTCAGTGAGGCCCGTGGTTAGGGGACGGTGCTTGTTGGGAAGAGCACAGGTCAGCACGGTGATGTTTAGGTTCAATAAGGGTGTTTGTTGAAGGTCAACATTTTCTTCTCTAGGAACAAAGTGCTGATATCCTTTCATTGTGCTTGGGGCAAGCACATTTTCTTAATTATTTAAAAAGCAGCTTAAGGAGTGGCTAACAGGTTTTTGGAAATTATCTTACTATAGCTTTATTTTCTGGGCTGCTTTTTGGGGTGGGGAAGAGATAGCTAAGGCCCAAGTTGTAAGTATTGTATGATACAAAAATACTGATTTAACTAAGATACAGATTGTGCTCAGAGACTTAGTGGTCCACCCCTACCCCCCAATTACCTCAGTGTAGCTCAATTCAGAACTTTGAGAACAAATATCAAAGAGCTTTCTGGGTTCATGTGGGCAGAATTCTGTTCCCTGTCATCATGTTGGAGACCTAGGATGAGGTACCACCAAGACTTTTAGGTGAGATGCCTTTGCTATGTCTACATGATCTTGCCTGACAGGGTCACACCACTCAGAGACATCTAGCCTGTGGGGCTGAAGACTATACTTGTGTCAGCATCATGGCTTGGAATGAGTCAGGTGGTGTTGGCTGGAAGACAAATGAGGGAACTGAGGTGTGTCAAAGCAGCCACTGGAGAAAGGGCTGTGTGAACCTGAGGTCTGGTTCTCCACCCGCCAGACAAGCCGTACAGATCTGAAAGTATGTGTTCAAAACTGCATGAGGAAAACTAGAACATCAACATTTAGCTTTTTCAGCGACATATTTTATTGTTCAAGTATCAGCAAACATTGCTATATTTTAAGATGAATTTCTTACAAAATTCTACACTCAATGTTTCCAGATCACTTTAGCCCTCTACATTTGATGCCTTACGTTTGTAAACAACTTTATTTCCTCCAACACTCCATTATTTGCTGAGTTATGTGTTGAAAAACTCTTTTAGAAAATTTCAAACACATGCAGACACACATATGATCATAGCTTGTGATATGAAATCTGAGATATTTATGCTTTGGTTTTAGGATTCCTATATCGTTTGGTTTGTGAAGCTTAAGTGTGACTAAGAAAACAGTGATCAAGGAATGCCTTTTCTTTCAGACACAGTGGTTGTACATTATGAATGCTCACATTTACCACGAGTGTTCCTTTATGAAGAAAAGGTTTCTTTTGATTTTACTCTGAATAAATTCTCTAAAGTGAATGATCTGTATAGAAATGTATGGATTTCCTCATGAGGGTCCATGTTCTTATTTCCTGTTTTAGTGTTTTGTCCTCCCTGAGTTTAAAGTGCACAAAAAAGCTGGAAGTTGGCTGAATGTTTGTCAGTTATGACCGCAGTCCTAGGGTTTCTCCTGGTGAAATTGGTTCCTTTTACCAATAATTATAAAAGAAGCCTTACGCGTTCTCCTCTGAACAATATGTGAAGCATCTTCAAAGTTCAGAGCTGTTGCACAGGACATATAAATTAGCATGTTCACAATGTGAGTTGTCATGTTATCTGAGATCAGGCCAATGATTAAAGGCTTACACAAAGGCACCATACATATGAATCCACTCACATATTAAAGATCTTTCAGGTCAAGGAGCATGAAGATAAATGGATCTCGCTCATTGCTTGCTGAGTGTTTCTTTCATGTATGAGTCTGCAGGTGTGTTCACATACTAAAGCTATGATTGACATTTCTTCCATAATGATTAAATAAGTAATGCCATGTTAGAACAGGTCACATCAGGCTATCTACTTGAAGCCTTCATGATTTCCTCTCCTGTATTGGATTCCCTCATGTTTTCTCTGGAAGTCTGGGCAGCTCTCTTGCCAATGACTGAAAGATTTCCTACATAACTGACTTGCACATGTTGTTCTACACTGTGAGTCCTCGGGTGCCTTATGATATTAGCATGTTGACTGAAGGCATTTCAACAGTCATGACACTCAAAAGGTTTCTCTCCTGTGTGCATTGGATTGTAGTTTCTCAGGTCAGACCTTTGCCGAATTCCTTTTTCACATAGATGACACTCAAATGGCTTCTCTTCAGTGTGAGTCATCTAGTGTCCGTTGAGGCTGAAGCATTATTAAAGCCTTTCCCACATTCACCTAATTTATCTCTGGTGTGAATTTCATTGTGTCTCTAAGGCATATCTCTTCACTGGCTAACCTCAAGTTTAATTCTTATATGAATTAAAGAATATTGAGACACAGCAGATCTATGAGTAAATTCATCACTGAAATCAGCCTTGGGGCTCCTTTTCCTAGAACCCACGGAGAGCTATCATTCTCAGAGCTTGGTGGGAGCAGAGGTAGGATTCTGGACACGTTCTGAAGTCAGATAGGTCAGGGACCACTCCTGATTTGGGGGTGAGGAAGGATGAAAATGAGGTATCCAGGGTGGGCCTGAGGCTGATGAAGGACCACAGAAGAGGGACACCTTTGGAGTGTGAGGCCCTAAAGGCTGTTAGTGCCCCTTAGGGAGATGATCTTGACTGAGAAGAAGGGATTATACAGGGACCTACAGGGGTTGCCCAAACTAATTTAACTTCAAAGTACATGAGATTCCCAAGGGGATTCCCACACTGACCACATTGATATAGTTTCTCTCCTGTTTGAAGTCTCTCATGTTGTCTAAGTAAGAACTCTGACTGAAGGCTTTCCCACACTCACACTTTCATAAGTCTTCTCACCAGTGCGCATTGGATTGTGTTTTCTAAGGTCAGATCTATGAAAAAAGCCTTTCCCACATGGATGACATTCACACGGTAACTCTCCAGTGTAAGTCATCTGAGGTGGAGGCATTACTAAAGGCTTTCCCACATCCACATAATTTCTCTCTGATGTTAATTTCATTGTGTCTCTAATGCATATCTCTTCACTGACTGACCTAAGGTTTCTTTCTTATATGAATTAACGAATTTTGAGACACAGAAGATCTATGAGTAAATTCATCACTCAAATCAGCCTTTGGGATCCTTTTCCAGGAACGTGTAGAGATCTCTCAATCTCAGAGCATGGTGAAGGTAAATGTCGGATTCTGGACATGTTCAGAAATCGCACAAGTCAGGGACTGCTCCTGTGGTTGAGATGGGGGTGAAGTTGAGGGTGTGGGTGGAGAGGGATGAGATTGAGGTGTCCAGAGAGGGGCACTGAGGCTGCTGAAGGACCACAAGAGAGGGACACCTTTGCAGTGTGAGGCTCTAAAGGCTGTTAGTGCCCCTTAGGGAGGAGATGATCTTGATTGAGAAGAAGGGATTATACAGGGACCCACAGCTGTTGCCCAAGCTAATCTCTTTTCTGGGCACTTCAGATTCCCCTCTAATCTCAAGGACATGACCTTTGTGGCACAGTCATTGTTTAAAAATGTTCCAAAGTGGACAGAAGCAAAAACCAATCACAATGTGACTTATTTTACAGACTTTTATTGATATCAAACAAAAGCTATAAAACAGAACTTTAATATGACATTCCATAAACAAAAGATACAAAGTCATGGGAAGGGTGCCGTCCTGATTTCCATTGAAACAACACAGCACAGGAAACAGTCTCACCTCAGGACTACAGACACTGCTTCAAGTCTACAGACCACACAGGTGGGCCTGCCCCAGGTTCTCTAAAGCAGACAGGTGCATACCCGATCAGATACATTACATAATCCCATATTTCCATTAGACTTTAAGGACAATTATTGGAACTTAACTTAATTTTACATACAATGGTTGAGAATTTCTAAAAATGTATTTCTCTTATCAGTTCGATAAGTGCAAAGTATAGTTTATTATAAAATATCACTACACCTACATAAATTAAAAGTGCAATTACTGAGTCTGTGTGCCCCAAGCCTGATCAGAGTTCCCACCATCTGTCCACATAGCACAGAACGGAAGCTGATTCCCCGGAAACATTTGCTCGCAGTGATCTCCCCTCTCCAGTTCCTCAGGCACCTCCACATGGCCTGGGGCTGAGGAACATGTCTTCCTAACATGGAGTGTCTCACTGGCCATCACCTTCAGAGGAAGAGGAAAGCTGAAGGGCTTCAAGGAGGACACTCAAGGGGACACAGGGACAGAGTGCCTCTGACTTCTCGGTGGTGGGAGAGATCTGAGCAAAGGCGGTGAGCTTCTCAGCAGGAGGGTGGGAATGAGTTGTCATAGGCATAGAGCTCCATGGACCTTTGTCTGATATCTGGAAGACCTTTCTGCGGGGCTGGTCTGGAACCCCAGGAATTGGTGGGAACTGGGACACGTGGCAGGGCTGGAGAGTCTTGATCAGAGGGCCCTGGTACAGAGGCTGGAGGTCAGGACTTTGGGTGCTCTTCAGGTAGGGGCTGAGTCTGGGTTTCTTTTGGGGCTTCTGGCAGGTCTGGCTGGAGGTCTGGGCAGCTTTCTTGCCAGGCACCTTGATTATGAGATCAGCGTCCTGGCCCACACTGTGGTCAATAGCATGTTGGATGCTGTGTGAGTTCCCATCAGGGAACTTGGCCTGTGGCTGGTGGATGAGGGTTTGGTCCAGGCCCTGGATCCTGAAGGCAGAGTGGGGACTGTTGTCCCTCTCATGGACCCTATGGGTGGGATCCTGGACAAAGTTTGTACCTTCTGTTTGAGGGGAGTCTGTGACAGGCCCTTCCTGTCCATTCTTTGGTCCAGGAGGTAAGAAGGCACTTCTCTCAACACTTTTGATTGGAGATGCTGTGGATGTTATGACACGTTTCCTTTTTGGTGAACAAGTGGTGATATCAGGGTCTCGCACATATTTCCTCTTGGTGTTGTGCTCAGGACTCTGTGTGTGTGGATCCTGTAAAAGTCACAATACAGATAATACGCATTAGAATTTTCTCACTATCAAGTAAAAAATAAAATTAGACCAACAACAAGGAAAAATGATTTTGAGACAAGATATGGACTGCAAAGGGTAAACCATCAGTCAATGCAAAGAAGAAGGGTCCTGGAGCTGTGTCTGGAAGAAGATACAATGTCCCCTGTTCTAACATCAGGTAGGGAAACAGGAATTTCTCACAGCTGTCTCCTGTTAGTGAAGTGGAAACAAGCCTTTCTTAGCCACTTCCAGGGAATGGACACTTCTTGGTGTTCTGAAGGCAGTTTGGGGACTAATGAGGTTGAGTGGCCAATTAGGGAGAAGGGATTCTGATTTCAGGAGGCCTGGTTTTCCCAAAGGGATGGTGTCTGGTGTAACATCTAATGAGACCACACCCATGCCCTCCATCAGCTTATAGGGTGGGTCAAAAGGAGGATTATGGACGGTTGTAGGTCCCTGAAACATAGAGCTTATTGCTGTATTACGATTTATTACTCTACCATTTTCCAAAGGAATACTGAAACCCCACTTTTTCCCCTTCCTGTATTGTTGGGACACATGAAAGTGTAGGCCACATAAAAGACATCAAAAAAATGAATTGGGAAATTACACTAGAGAAAGCATGTGAGTTGCCATTGAACATTCACCTTCCCCTCAGAGACAAGGAGAGAAGAAGGGTGACCCTGATGCAATGAAAAGCCCAGCACCTGCGGACACTCACCCTCACATAGGCACAGGGATCTGTTTCTTCCTTCCCATTTTGCTGGAGGCTTGGTGTGGGTGTCCAGGGAAGTCTCCAGCAAGGAGCTTGTCTCTGTTCTTCCTGCCTGCAAGACAGAACATAATATGTGAGACATTCCATTTCTTCTCTCCAATGAATGTGATCCTTTCCCTGGCCCACACTCCTTCCCACTTCTTGTGACCCAGGGAGCGAAGCCCAGTGCATTTACTAGACTGGCCCTTGCCTCATCTCAGATCACCCCAAGGAATCCACTTGGGTTTTTCATAAAGGACTTTCTTTCATTCTGTTTACTCTCTGCCTGACACCTTTATAGATTAAAGATGTTCCCAGAACCAACCCTACCAACATTCACCCTAATTGATTGCCAGGAATTCTATGAAACTCAGAGTTTGAATGGTGAAGACATGGGAATTTTTTTGCTCTGTGGCTCGGACTTTGAATGGAGATGGCAAGGCATACAGTGTAGAGGTAAGGACACAGGCTTCATAGATTCCGCCCCAATGTTTTCTTCACCTTCCCAAAATGCTCACCATGCTCTCTGCTCAGTCTCCCTAGCAGCCCTGTTAAAGCGTCCTGGGTTCTTCTGAACACGGGGATTCCGTGGTTTCAGGTTCTCCTTGATCTTGTTGGAGTCCATAGCCTGGGGGGCTAGGGCCCTATTCCTGTGCTTCAGTGGACACCTGTGGCTGCTTGCCTTGTGCCCAAAGGCCCTGCAGTTCCAGCATCTCACCTGCGGGGAGAGAAGGAGGTCAGTCAGCCAAAGCAGGGGCACATTTCAAAGGAAACAGGGATACAGATTATGGAGGTGGAATATCAGTTGGGGAGACTGACATAAACACGGGCTCACCTGGTGCCTGTTATTAAGATGTTGTGGTGCATGCCAAAGCCCATATAAGTTGGGAAATTACATGGGGAGAAGGCATACTGTTCTCAGCATGCATACATAGACCCACATGCAAATACTTGGACACAAAACCAGATGCACAGGACTCTCGCTAGGGAGTGAGGTGTTCTCTGAGTCCCAGGAGAAGGTTGTGACCCTGATGCAGTAAAAAGCCAAGAACCTGGGGACACTCACCCTCACGTAGTCACAGGATTCGGTCTTGTCCTTCCAGTTGTGCTGGGGCCCTCCTCGGGCTCTCTGTTGTAATCTCTGACGAAGATCCTGTCTGTGTTGTTCATTCCTGGAGGACACAGCATAGTATATGGGTCCATCCAATCATGTTCCCAATGAAACAAGCCTTCCCATGGTCTATTCTCTTTCCCTGTATTAGTGTGATCCAGGGCGTGGGGTCTATGCATTTACTAGACTTCTCCTTGCCTCATCTCAGATCCTCCCCTCCCTGTGGGCACTCAAGAATTTTTCACAAAGGACTTTCCTTTCCCTCCATTGACTCTCTGCCTATTCTTGGCAGAGATCCACCATGTCTCACAGCACCCCCACCACCATTAACTCTCAGTGACTCTCAGGAAGGGAATGAAACTCTGAGGCACTCCTGGAGGCCACAGGCAGCTTTCTCAAACTCTCCAGGTCCCTGTCTTTGCTTGGAGGTGACAACGCAGATATTGGAGAGGTAAGGGGTGCGGGTTCCCTAGATTTCCCCCAAAGTTTGGCTGCACTCACCCATGAAACTCACCGAACTCTCTGCTGGGTTAACCTAGCAGCCTTGTTGAAGGGCGCTCGGTGGCTCAGGTCCCTGGGATTCCAAGGATTCCGGTTCTCCTTCATCTCATTGGAGCCCAGGGCATGGGCGGCTAAGGCCCCACCCTGACGCTTCATGGGACACCTGAGGCTGCTTGCCTTGTGCCCAAAGGCCCCACATTTCCAACATCTCACCTGGAGGAGAAAAGGAGGTCAGAGAGTCAGCTCAAAACACAGGTACATTTCAAAGGGTAACAGCAGGACAGCTTGATGGAGGTCAAATATGGGTCACACCAGGGAGGGCTCACCAGGTAGCTATTGTTTAAGGTATTAGGGTGGATGCCAAAGCCCAGGGTAGTTTGGAAGGAACATAGGAGAAAGGATGGAATGGTTGAACTTTCATCTATAGAACCAAATGGAAAGTTATGGACAAAAAACAGGCTGCATAGGACACTATTAAGAAAGGAGAAGCTAGTTTGGCTCAATGAATAGAAAATGGCCTGCGGACTGAAGGGTCTCAGATTCGATTCTGGCCAAAGTCACATGCCTGAGTTGTGGACTCAGACCCCAGAAGGGGGTGTGTAGGAGGCAGCCTATCCATGATTCTCTCTCATCATTGATGTTTTTATCTCTCTCTCCTAGTCCCTATCTCTCTGAAATCAATAAAATATGTTAAAAAACAAAACAAAACAAAAAAGACGTAAGGTTGTTCCTGCAAATACCAAGGGATCAGTGAGACTGGTTAGGATGTCCTAGGTTAGGGGATGATTGCATGCAAATGACACCCCACTTACGGACACAAATCTTGCCTTGTCCAAATCCTGTCTCTGTCATTCAGGCTACCACTTCCTCAGGCCCCCCACAGAGCCAGGCTTCTACTCACCCTGGGATTTTCCTCCTCTGGTGGGGGAGCCTTATGTGCCACTGGGGCCCTCTGTGGCTGCTTCCTTTTGTGGGCCATAAGGGTCTGAAGGGCTCACGTTCTGGATCTCAGCCTGCCTTCTGCCACACCTCCTATGACCTTCACGTCTTTCACTCTCAGCTCTGGAATTGGGAATCTCCTGAGGAAAAAGGAAAGAGAAACAGTTTACATCACACACAGGGCTAGCTCCTCTGGCACCTTCTGCTTCAAATCTGCTGAAGAGACCTCAGGACCTCAGGAAACACATCTGTCTGCCCTGTGATCCCTCCTTCTGAGTCCTTTGTCTGTCCTCTCATGATTGCCTGTACCCAGGACAGGACTCTAAGGTGACACAGCTGAGACTCACCTGGTGAAATGGATGTGCATGCATAAAGGAGGGACGTAAAAGGGGAGACTGGGATTCCTTCTACCCTCTGAGCCCAGTAAGGGAGAGAGAAAGACAGTATTTCTCAGGACTTACATCACCATCAATGCATTGTGGATTGTGGTAGACTTACTAGAAAATCAAAGTAAAATATGCTCCCCTCTGGGAAATTCAAAGTTCCCATTGGACATAAGAGGAGGCAAATTTCAAATACAAATTCATGGAGATGAAAGTATATTCTCATCTGCTTGTCTGGAAGCTTCACAGATGAGATTCAGGACTATTTTTGTGTTTGTTTTCTTTATTTTGTCTTTTAAAATAATTTTATCTTCAGTTTCCTATAATTATATAGTTTCTCATAAATATGAAATGAATATATTTGAACTAAGTCTGAATAAATCATACATGGAAGTGCCCACAGCTCAATCTACGATGTTTCCGTAACTGCTTACCCAGCAGCTCCCACAAATTACAATGCTGTGGTACTTTTTAAAAAATTTATACTTGGCATAATAATGAGCATGGATAAGATGCAATTTGTCCTTGTTTCTGCAGGATTAACTTCGATTAGGAAAGAATGCTGACCCACTGCCTAAAATCCAATCACTCCTAAGTTTTTTTTTTTTACTGTCTTGTCTCTGTGATGGAAAATCCAAATTAAAGGACTCAACTGAAATGAAACCCGCCAAGCAGGTGTTGCTCAGTCCATGAGCATCCAGCCAGGAACCAAGAGGTCACCTGTTGGACTCCCTGTCCTGGCACATACCCGTGTTGCCGGCTCCATCCCCAGGAGGAAGTGTGCTTGGAGTCGGCAATAGATATTTCCCCATCATCAATGTTTCTGGATCTATCCCTCCCCCTCCCGCTCCCTCTAAAACCAATAAAACCTAATGTTAGGAAAAGGAAAAGGTAGGAAACTCACCCGAAATCCTGCTTAGCTCCTCAGCCCGTGAGCAGATCCTCAGAGCAGTGGGTGCTGGACGAGCTCCCCTGGATCCGCTGCTGCTTGCAAGGTGCCTGTCTCAGGGAGACTGAGGGAATCTCCAGTCCTCCTGGACTTTTAAGCTGGTTCAAGTTGACGTCACATGTAGGCGGAGACTATCAAATTAGCATAATCTCGCGGAGGGATACAGGACTTGGAGGAACACACTGTTTTGGGCCCTTTAGCGTTTTCAGTCAGTTACACATGACTTAGATCCATTTATTACACTTAGGCAGATGTAGCTTCCCTAAGAAAAACCAACATTTCCCCTTACCCTGCCGCTTCCTTCTGCACTTGGCCTTGTTTCATGTGATGACACGCATTCGAGATACATCAACTAGTAATACACCCAGCGTAGAGTTCTTTGGCATGAAGTCCGCCCACAGTGTGTGCAACCAACCACCGCCCCCACCTCCAGAGTTCTTCACGTTTCCAACTGAATCTCTGATTCTGTGAAAATTATTTCTTCTTCCTAGACTCACTCTAGACTGTCTCCCACCATTGTAACCTCTGTGTCTGGGAATCGGACCCTCTAGGGAACTCACAGGAATGGAGCCCCCAATTTTGTCCCTGTGGGACTAATTATTAACTTTGCACTTTGCCTTTAACTCAAATTCCTGTCCCTGAGTCATTCCATGTCGGCACAAAGAGCTCTATATCCTCCAAGATCACCTTGTCTCCAGGGCGTGGATGTACATGAACTGGGCCCTGTTCCTTTAGTCTCTTCTCCTTCTGGTTGATACCTGGTATTTTCTTCAGTTTCTCTCCCACTGTCATCTGACTGAGGAGAGTTTGGGGCAGGTTCCTAGGCGTTTACTAAGAGGCTTTGAGGAATTAAAGTCAAATAATCCCATTTCGGCCTTATGCCACTTCCTTCCCCAGAGAATTGTGTTCAAAGCAAGTCAACCAATCAGGCCCAGCTTTGCTCCAGCACAGGTAGGCCTGTGTGATTTCAAAATGTGGGCATTCTGGGTGGTTTTCCATTTTATAATTTGCATATATAAGAATTCCAACCGACTTTCTCATTGGTCTCTCCTCTATTATTGATGAATGTGCTCCCACGTTGACCCTGGTCAAGGACCTGGATCTTTGGTCCCAGCCTTGATGTCCCTCCACCTGTGGCTCAGTCTGGACAACCAACTGCTTATGGGATCCTTGTCCCTGCTTGTCCTGCCACTGACCTTAAGTTACCCCTGACTGTGCTTGTTGGGAGGAGCACAGATCAGCCCAATGGATCTCCTGGGAACATCTCCCCTTGATGTTTATGTTCAATATGAGTGTTTGTTGAAGGACCACATTCTTATCTGGGGGCATAAAGTGGTAAACATCCTTTCATTTTGCCTCAAGACAGCAATTTTTGTTCATTATTAAAAAACAACAAAACAGCCACGCGCCCCTGGACCCGGGTGAGGCTGGGTCCCTGGGCCCGGGAGAGGCCACGCCCCTGGGTCCGGGTGAGGCCTTGCGCCCCTGGGTCTGGGAGAGGCCACGCACCCCTGGGTCCGGGTGAGGCCACGCGCCCCTAGACCCGGATGAGGCTGGGCCCTGGGCCCGGGTGAGGCCATGTGCCCCTGGGTCCGGGTGAGGCCTTGCGCCCCTGGGTACGGGTAAAGCCGGATCCTGGGTCCGGGTGAGGCCATGTGCCCCTGGATCCGGGTGAGGCTGGGTCCCAAGCCCGGGTGAGGCCATGCGCCTCCTGGGTCTGGGTGAAGCCGTGCCCCTGGGTCCGGCCGAGACCAAACCAGAGGGAGTTCGACCTCCGTTACCACCATTTGTCCACCATGCAGAGCGAGGGGTCAGTGCTGACATGTACACATAAGGAACTGGTGGACATTGAAATTGGGTCTCAAAAGAACTGTTGGTCCAGAAAGAAACTCACTGCAGACTGATTCATTTGCCTGTCAGCATAACTATTATTGCTCGTCTCACATTCAGTTCTTATAAGTATATCTCTAGTGACACATGATCTCGCTCATCTAGGGGAAATGATGAACAACATAGACTGAGGAACAAGAACAGAACCAGAAACAAGGAGGCATCGATCGGACTATTGGGCCTCAGAGGGAGGATAGGGGAGGGTGGGGGGAGGGGGGAGAGATCAACCAAAGGACTTGTGTGCATGCATATGAGCCTATCCAATGGTTAAGTTCAACAGGGGGTTGGGGCATCTGTGGGGAGGGGTGTGGGATGGGAATGGGGCGATCAGGACAAATATGTGACACCTTAATCAATAAAGAAATTTAAAAAAATGCACTATCAAAAAAAAACACACACAAAAAAAACCCACACAAAAAAAACAACAAAAACAGTTTAAGGAGTGGATACAAGATTAGCTATTTTACCTTATTGCAGCTTTATTTCCTGGGCTGCTCCTGGGAGTTGGAGAGAATCAGCTAAGACCCAATCTGGAGTCAGTGTTGAGCCCAAATATCAGAATTAACCCTTTTCTTCCTCCCTGCCCCCACCAACCTTTAGTTCAATTCAGAGCTTTTAAAACAAAAGTCAAAGAGCTTTCTAAGTTCCAGGTGGGCAGATCTCTGTCTCCTACCAGCTTTATTTTCTGGGCTTTTCCTTCGGGTTGGCAGAAACAGCTAAGGCCCAATCTCGAGTGAGTGTTGGGCACAAAAATCAGAATCAAGTAAGTTACGGTGTGGTCAGAGGCTTCTCTGTTCACTCCTCACCACCACCATTCTGGAGCTCCCTTCAGATCTTTCCGAACAAAAATCAAAGAGTCCCCCATTTTATAATTTTGCTATGAAGAATTTTTTTCCCTCCTTTCCCAAAGGAGCATTGAGGTGGCAGAAGTGTGTCCCACATAATGGTTGACATTCCTCGAGTACATTAATCTATACTTAAATTTTAAATGTTCAGTTTTCAGTGACAAATTCAAGAGTGACATTGTCTAAAAGTGGCCATCTTAAAATGGGTTGATTTTCTTTTCATCGTATTAGTTGCTGGGATCCTTTATCTGGAGTCCTTGGCGAGCCTTTCATCTCAGGTCATGGTGGGGGAAGAGACAGGATCCTGGACAGGTACTTAAGTCCTATGGGTCAGGATTGCTCCCTGGGGAGGGGGACAGGGACTCAGGGCACCTGGGAGGGGCACTGAGGCTGCTGAAGGATCCTGAAGGAGGAACATGTTTGGAGGGTAAAGCCCTAAAGGTTGTTAGTGCAACTTGGAGAGGGGATGTCCTTGATTAGTGGAAGGGAATATGCAGGAACCCACAGGTGGGGCTGAAGCTCTCGGGACGGGGAGGGGATAGATCCCTTCATATTCACTTCTCAGTCCCTCAGAAGTTAAACTAGAGAAAAATAGCAGGGCCCTAAGGATGGAGTCTGGATTTTGACCTGATCAGACAAGAGGAAGAGAGTCTGGGAATGTTGGAAAATGAGAGGGAAGAAAGAAAAGAAGGGTGCTGGGCCCAGGTGTGGAGGGGAGAAATGGGCAGGACAAAAGAACCCTGGGCCAGGGTGAGTAAGAGGGAAACTGGTAAACTGTTGAGTAGGGACCATTTCTATTTTCCAGGACAGATGAAAATCCAACAATGGTTTGTGAGGAGAGCATAGACCAAATTAGGTGGAAACCAGTGCAGAGGAATCAAGGGATTGGGGGTTGGCGGGGAGAAGCTGAGAGAAAAGAGGGTACAGAAGCTGACCAAGAAAAGAGCAACGCATGAAACTTATGGAATGACTGAGGCAAGGCAGGGACCCTGGGACAGACAGGCTCCAGTTTTAAACCACAAGACAGGCAGGAGCACATTCTTATCTGGGAAAACAAAGTGGTAAACATCCTTTGATTTTGCCTCGGGACAGCAAATCTTTGAACTTATCTTAAGGAAACAGCTAAGTAGGATTTAGGGACTTTCTCTGATTGCAGCTCTGTTTTTCTGGGCTACTTCGGGAATCGGTGACAATCTCATAAAGCTCAAAGTGGAGTGAGTGCTGGGTAGAAATATTGGAGTCAACGAAGATTGAGATTGTGGTCAGAGACTTCACAGTCCACCACCCACCACCAACAACCTATTGCTCCATTCAGAGACTTGAGAAAAAAATGAACAGCTTTCTGGAGGTCATGTGGGCAGAACTCTGTCTCCTGGCCACACTCAGAAGAGACATAGGCAGATGTACCACCAAGACTTTTAGCTGAGAGGCCTTGATATGGCCCAATGACCTAGCCTGAGCAAGGTCATGTCACACAGAGACACCTAGCAGGTAAGGATGAAGATCATAGCTGTTTCATGACCAGGGTTTGTAAGGAGACACATGGTGTTGGTGGTAAGATAGACACAGGGAACTGTAATGTTTCCAAGCAGCCCTTGGGGAAAGGGCTGTGTGACCCTATAGTCTGATTCTGTCCCCACAGCTGAAGGGTACAGACCTGAATGTATGTGTTCAAAATTGCATAAGGAAAACTCAAACATCAACAGTTTGTTTCTTTAGCAACAGATTTTATTGTTCAAATATGTGCAAGCATTGCTGACCATAGGGATGAATTTCTTCCAAAATTCCACATTCATTAAAATTTTTCAGAGCACCCTCATCTCCTGCATTTGATGCCATGGTTCTATAAACACCTTTCATTTACACAAACACTTAAGTACCTGCTGAGTTGTATGTTGAAGCTCTTTAAATGTTTCACACAGGCAGATGCACACAAACGCGCTCGCACCCGTGCGCACACATACACACACAGGCGCGCGCGCGCGCACACACACACACACACACACACACACACACAGAAAATACACACAAACACACAGGCACTCATTTTTGATAATACAAAATCTAACTAAGTATCTCTGTTTCCATTTAGGATTGCTGTATCCTGGGTGTGGGATATTTTAGATTGAGTAAGAAAGAAGTAATCAAGGAATCCTTGCCTTTCAGACACAGTGGTTTGTACAGTGTGAATCCTCACATATTGTATATGATAAGTGTGGTTGGATGAATTAAAGTTTCGCCTGATTTTACACTGAATAAGTTCACTTGAGCGATGGGTCTGTAATGAAGTGTTTGTCTTTCATGATTCCCTCTCCTGTGTTGAGTTCTGTCATGTTTTCTAAGGGAAGAACAAAGACTGGAGAATTTTCCACGTAGCTAACATGCCTAGGGCTCTTCTCCACTGAAGGGTCTGTGGAGTCTGATGAGATTAGCATGTTGACTGAAGGCGTTCCCTCACTGACCACATTCACCTGGTTTCTGTCTCGTGTGTGTTATGTTGTAACGTGTAAGCTCAGGCTTTTGCCTGAAGGCATTCCCACACATGGGCCAACATGGTTTCTCCCCCAGGTGGATTGTTTGGTGCTGGTTCAGGCCAGAGCTTTGACTAGTGACATTCAGAACCTTTCTTCCCTGGATGGACTCTCTCCTGTTTTCCTAAGGTAAGATCTTTGATTGAAATCTTTGTCACATAGGGGACATTCCTATGATTTCTCTCCTGTGTGGATGGCCTCGTGCTGTCTAAGGAAAAACCACGACTGAAGGCTTTCCCACACTCATCAGGCTTCCTTCCAGTGTGCATTGGATTGTGGTTTCTAAGCTCAGATCTTTGCCAAAAGCCTTCCCCCCATGGATGACATTCTCTCTAGGCTGAGTCATGTTCTGCCATCTGAGGTGGAAAACGTTACTGAAGGGTTTCCCACGGTCACATATTTTCCCTGTGGTGTGAATGTCATTGTGTGTACTAAGGCATTCCTCCACTCTGGGTGACTTTTCCCACTGTTGGCTGACATACGGTTCCTTTCTGAGATGATTTAAGGAATGTGGAGACACAGCTGATCTATGAGTCAATTCATCCCTCCAATCAGCCCTTGGGACCCTTTTCCTGGAAAGCATGGGGAGCTTTCCCACATTTTCCGGGCATGGTTTGGGCAGACTTAGGATTCTGGACTTGTTCTTAAGTGCTCCAGGTCAGGGAGTGCTCCTAGGATGGGGTGGGTTGGGGTGGGGTGGGCTGAGGGATTCTGGGAGGGGCACTGAGGCTGCTGAGGGACCACACCTTTGGAGGGTGAATCGCTAAGGGCTGTCAGTGCCCCTTAGGGTGGGGACGACCTTGACAGGGAAGAAGGGATTTGTCAGGAACCCACAGGTGGGTCCCAAGCTAATGTCCTTCTCAGGTACATCAGATTCCACTCTGCTCTCAGGGACGTGAGCTTTGTGGTACAGTCATTATTCCAAAAATGACAGAATGGATCAGCAATGAAACCCAATCTCAACACGACATATTTTGCAGAATTTTATTAATATCGAGAAAAAAGTATATAAAATAGAATTTAATAAAACCTTTCATAAAGCCACGGTACAAAGTCATCAGAAGAGACCCCATCCTGATTGCCATTGAAATACCAGAGCACAGTGAAACAGTCTTGCCTCAGGACCACAGGCACTGCTTACAAACTGCACAACTCCCAGGGGGCCCTGCGCCACGTTCCCCAAGGCAGACAGGGGCACACCTGATAGAGATTCATTCTATAGCTTCCCCTTTCCATTAGACTTTGAGGCCTGTGTTGCAACTTAAATTCCTATACAATGGATTCCACTTTTCAAAATTAATCACCTTCCTTTGCCCTTTGTATAAGTACCAAGTACAGTTTCCTGTCAAACTTCCATTTGACTTATCAGTACAGCTCCACACATGAAAAGCGCAGCAACTGGGACTCTGTGTCAGCAAGCCTTTGTGGACATGCCAACATCTGAACACACAGCACAGCAGGGAGGCTCTGGTGCAGCCGAAACAGCTGCATGCGGTGGTGTCCCCCCCCCTAGTTCCACAGTCAAAGCACCAGGAGGCCTGGGGCCAAGGAACAAGTCTTTGCTGATACGGGGCATCTCACTGGCCGTCACTCTCTTCAGAGGACGAGGAAAGCTGAAGGTCCTCTTGGAGGATACTCAAGGGACCCTGTGACCGAGTCCCTCTGTCTTCTCCTAGGTGAGAGGGTTCTGAGCAGCGGGGAGTGGGCTTCTCAGCAGGAGGGCGGGAGGGATTTGGCAGCAGCTTGCAGCTCCACTGGCCTCCTTTTAATCTCTTAAAGACCATTCTGATGGGACTCGGGGGACTGGGTGGGAGCTCTGGCTCCTTGCAGGGCTGCAGGGTCTTGGCTCCAGGGCCCTCCTGCTGAGGCTGGGGGCCGGCTCTCTGCGTGCTCTTCTGTGGCGAAAGGCAGGGGCTGAGTCTGGGTTTCTTTCCGGCCTTCTGGCACAGGTGCATGGGGGTCGGGGCCGCTCTCTTGCCTGGTGCCTTGATGCTGAGATCGGAGTCCTGGCACACATTCCATGCAGCAGGACGTGGGATGCTGGGTGAGTTCCCAGCAGGGAAGTTGGCTTTTGCCTGAGGCTTGAGGGTGTGACCCAGGACATGGGTTCTGGAGAGAGAAGGGGGCTTGTTGTGCATCTCCTGGACACTGTGCGTCGCATCCTGGACAAGGCGTGTGCCCGCTGGCCGAGGGGTGGCAGTGACCGGAATTCCCTGCCTACCATGTAGGCCAGAAGGTGAGCAGACACTCCCCGCAGCTTTTTTGATGGGAGGCGCTGAGGATGTCACCTTATGTTTCCTGCCAGGTGACCCAGTGCTGAGACAGGCGTCTGGCACATGCTTTCTCTTGGGAGTGGGGATGGGCATCGGCCGGGTTGGACGCTGTGGGAGACACAATGTAGAGGTTTCACATGAGAATATTCTCATCTTCAAGTGTCAATAAAATGAAAGCAACACCAAAACAAAGATCTGAAGAAGAGCTATGGACAGTGAAAGAGACACCAGCCATCAATGTGCAGATGAGGAGGTCAGCCTGGTGGGGATATGTTAGGGTAGGGGACCCTGGCATGGGAAAGGACACTCCACATAGAGACCCAGAATTTGCCTTGTCCGAAGCCTGTCTCTGTCATCCATGCCACTCCCTCAGGTTCCCCAGAGAGCCAAGCCCATACTCACCCTGAGAAACATCTCCTGTGGTGGGGGAGTCTTGCGTGCCACTTGGGCCCTCTGGGGCTGCTTCCCTTTTTGAACCTTCCAGAGTCTGCAGGGCCCCCGATCTGGGTCACAATCTGCCATGGAACACACCACCAAAGACCTTCTCGTCTTTCGCTCTCAGCTATGAACTTGTGAATCTCCTGTAGAAAAAGGAAATTGAACCTTTTCAAAATCCCACACAGGGGAAGCTTCTCTGGCCCCGTCTCCTTCAAATCTGCTGAAGAGACCTCAGGACCTCAGGAAAAACATCTGTCTGCCCTGTGATCCCTCCTTCTGAGTCCTTTGTCTGTCCTCTCATGACTGCCTGTGCCCAGGACAGGACTCTCAGGCGACACAGCTGAGACTCACCTGGTAAATTGGATGTGCACGCATAAAGGAGGGATTTCAAAGGGGAAACTGGGATTCATTCTACCCTCTGTGTCCTAGTAGGGGACAGAGAAAGACAGTGTTTCTCGGGCTTACACCATCATCAATCCGCATTGCAGATTGTGGGAGACTTTCGCAAAAATCAAAGTAAAATATGCCCCCCTCTGGGAAATTCAAAGTTCCCATTGGATGGAAGAGGAGGCAAATTTCAAACACAAATCCAGCCAGATGGAATTACGTACTCTCTGCTAGTCTGGAAGTTTCACAGATGAGAATCTGGACTGCTTTTGGGTTTGTTTTCTGTATCTTATGTTTCTTTTTTTTTTTTAAATTCTATGTTCAGTTTCCTATAATTATCTAGTTTCTAGTAAAGGTGAAATGAATATATTGGAATTAAGTATGAAAAAATCAAATATTGAAGTGCCCAGAGCTCCATCTACCAACTTTCCTTTACTGCTTACCCACCAACTCTCACAAATTTCAATGCTTCGTTCCTTTCTTTCTTTTTTTTTTTTAAATTCATAACTGGCATAATAATGAGCATGGCTAAGATGCAATTTGTCCACGTCTCTACAGGATTAACTGTGAGAGGATAGAATGCTCACCCACTGCCTAAAATCCAATCACTCCTAATATATATATATTTTTTACTTTCTTTTCTCTGTGATGGAAAATTCAAATTAAAGGACTCAACCGAAATGAAACCCGCCAAGCAGGTGTTGCTCAGTCGTCGAGCATCCAGCCAGGAACCAAGAGGTCACCTGTTGGACTCCCTGTCCTGGCACATTCCCGTGTTGCGGGCTCCATCCCCAGAAGGAGGTTTGCTTGGAGTCGGCCAATAGATATTTCCCCATCATCAATGTTTCTGGATCTATCCCTCCCCCTCCCGCTCCCTCAAAAATCAATAAAACCTACTTTTAGGACACGGAAAAGGAAGGAAACTCACCAGCAATCCCGCTTAGCTCCTCAGCCCGTGAGCAGATCCTCAGAGCAGTGGGTGCTGGACGAGCTCCCCTGGATCCGCTGCTGCTTGCAAGGTGCCTGTCTCAGGGAGACTGAGGGAATCTCCAGTCCTCCTGGATTTGTATGCTGGTTCAAGTTGACGTCACATGTAGGCGGGGACTATCAAATTAGCATAATCTCGCGGAGGGATACAGGACTTGGAGGGACTTTGCACTGTTCTGTGTCCTTTATCGTTTTGGGTCATTTTCTCATGACATGGACCCCTTCTTTCCTTGCCCTTAGGAAGATGGATATTCTTTAATCAAAAGGAACATGTGTGGATGCGCCTGCTGTTTCCTTCAATGCTTTGCCTTGTTGACAGTGATGCCATGCATGGGAGAGCAAGCGTCTCGGAATACGTAGAGCACAGAGAGCTCTGGCAAGAAGTCCACCCACAGTGTGTGCAACCCCCGACATGGTCGACCTCCAGCACCCCTCAGGTTTCCAGCTGAAGCTCCGATTCTACGAAAATCCTCTCTTCTTCCCGGCCTGGCTGCACACCGCCTTCCGCCATTGTCTCCTCTGTGCCTGGGAAGCGGGGCCTAGGAGATGCACCGGGATGGAGCCCCCAGTGTGGGCCTGGTGCCACTACCTGGCTTTATCCTTTGCCTGGTGACTCGGGTCACTTCCCCCAGGCATTCCCTGTGGGCACAAGGACGGCTGTGTTCCACAGGGGACAGTCTTTTCCTGGGTGGATGTCCAGGCGCTGGGACTTTTTCCTTGAGGAGATTCTCCTCCTGGGTGACACCTGAGTGTTTCTTCAGGTGCTCGTCCTCTGGCATCTGACACAGGATCGGTGGAGGCCCTCGCCTCGGTTTCTACTGACAAATTTTGGGGAAGCAAATCACGCACAATCTCAAGGGGACCTTTGGCTTCTTCCTTCCACGGGGAATGGCAGTCGCAGACAATCAGCGAAAGCGCACCAGTTGGCGGCTGGCTGCATAGGTGGGGCCTGTCCGATGGCAACATGTGGGCACTCTGGGTAGATTCCCATGTTATCATACGCGGGTATTTGAACTGCCAGTGACTTTCCATTGTCTATCCTCTAGGATGTACCCATGAGCCTGTAGGATTAGCCTGGTCAAAGTCCCAGGACCCTGCCCCTTCCCTCCCCTAGGTCCCTCCCCCTGGGTTCAGCCTGGATATCCAACTTGGCATAGGCCCCTGTCCCTGCTTGTCCTGCCCTGGACCCGAACTCACTCCCAAATGTGCTTGTTGGGACGAACACAGGACAGCCCAGTGGATCTCCAGGGAACAACTCCCTTTGTAGTTGAAGTTCAATCTGGGGTTTGTTGAAGGAGCACATTCTTCTCTGGGGAACAAAGTGTAAACATCCTTTGATTTTGCCTCGGGACAGCAAACCTTGTTCCTTATCTTAAGGAAACAGCTTAAGGCGTGGTTACTAGGATTTAGGGACTTTCTCTGATTGCAGCTCTGTTTTTCTGGGCTACTTCGGGGATCGGTGACAATCTCATAAAGCTCAATGTGGAGTGAGTGCTGGGTAGAAATATTGGAGTCAACCAAGATTTAGAGTGTGGTCAGAGACTTCACTGTCCACCACCCGCCAACACCAACCTATTGCTCCATTCAGAGCTTTGAGGGGGAAAAATAAACAGCTTTCTGGAGGCCAGGTGGGTAGAACTCTGTCTTCTGGCCCCACTCAGAAGAGACATAGGCGGATGTACCACCAAGACTTTTAGCTGAGAGGCCTTCATATGGCCCAATGACCTTGCCTGAGCAGGGTCCTGTCACACGGAGACACCTAGCACGTGAGGATGAAGATCATAGCTGTGTCTTGACCAGGGTTTGGAAGGAGACACATGGTGTTGGTGGGAAAAGAGATGCAGGGAACTGAAATGTTTCCAAGCAGCCATTGGGAAAAGGACTGTGTGAACCTGTGGTCTGGTCTGGTTGTGTCCCCACAGCTGAAGGGCACAGACCTGAATGTATGTGTTCAAAATTGCATAAGGAAAACTCAAACATCAACAGTTTGTTTCTTTAGCAACAGATTTTATTGTTCAAATATGTGCAAGCATTGCTGACCATAGGGATGAATTTCTTCCAAAATTCCACATTCATTAAAATTTTTCAGAGCACCCTCATCTCCTGCATTTGATGCCATGGTTCTATAAACACCTTTCATTTACACAAACACTTAAGTACCTGCTGAGTTGTATGTTGAAGCTCTTTAAATGTTTCACACAGGCAGATGCACACAAACGCGCTCGCACCCGTGCGCACACATACACACACAGGCGCGCGCGCGCGCACACACACACACACACACACACACACACAGAAAATACACACAAACACACAGGCACTCATTTTTGATAATACAAAATCTAACTAAGTATCTCTGTTTCCATTTAGGATTGCTGTATCCTGGGTGTGGGATATTTTAGATTGAGTAAGAAAGAAGTAATCAAGGAATCCTTGCCTTTCAGACACAGTGGTTTGTACAGTGTGAATCCTCACATATTGTATATGATAAGTGTGGTTGGATGAATTAAAGTTTCGCCTGATTTTACACTGAATAAGTTCACTTGAGCGATGGGTCTGTAATGAAGTGTTTGTCTTTCATGATTCCCTCTCCTGTGTTGAGTTCTGTCATGTTTTCTAAGGGAAGAACAAAGACTGGAGAATTTTCCACGTAGCTAACATGCCTAGGGCTCTTCTCCACTGAAGGGTCTGTGGAGTCTGATGAGATTAGCATGTTGACTGAAGGCGTTCCCTCACTGACCACATTCACCTGGTTTCTGTCTCGTGTGTGTTATGT